>NC_085140.1:447912304-448162184 GCF_024139115.2 Armigeres subalbatus
GTTTTGCCCATCTCTAGTCATTGGCTTCATTTACAAGAAAGGTGACAAGTAGGAGTGTGGAACTTTCGAGCGATCACCATCCATTAAGGCCTACAAAGTGATTTCCCAGATCATCTTCCGTCGTCTGTCACCATTAGTGAATGAGTTCGTGGGAAGTTATCGTCGGCTTCTGAAGGCCGCTCGACAACCGACCAGATCTTTACTGTACGGAAAATCCTTCAGAAATGCCGTGAATACCAGGTTCCAACACCATCTGTTCATCAATTTCATACGACAGTATAGGCCGCGTAGCTAGTGGAAAATTATGGACGAGAAAGCTTCTGGAAGCATACCACACTGCATCAAAGCAACGGTGGATGGTGCGCAAACTGTGTGAAGATTTCGGTCGAACATTCCAGTTCGTTAGAATTGCGTAGTGGACTAAGACAAGGTCATTGGACTTTCGTGCCTGTTGTTCAACATTGCGCCAGAATCGCGAAAAGCCGGGTGTAACAGGCGGGGACGATTTTCAACAGATTCAGTCAATTTATTTGGCTGCAGATGACATGGACATTGTCGGCCGAACATTTGCCTGAAACGAAGCAACAAAAGTTGAACTGGTGGTGAATGCATCGAAGACAAAGTACATGCTTGTGGGTGGAACTGAGTGCGACAGGGCTCACCTGGGCAATGTTAGTGATAGGCGGCGATACTTCGACGTGGTCGAGGAATTCGTCTACCTGGATTCTGCTAACGGCTGATAACAATGTTAGTCGAACATGAAGGCGCATCATCTGTGGAAGCGGCCTACTACGGGCTCCAGAAGAAACTCTGTGGTCAAAAAGATGTCATCACCGCACCAAATGTCATGTACAAAACGCTCAAAAGACCAGTAGTTCTCACTGACATGAAACTTGAACTATGCTCGAAGAGGACTTGCAAGCACTCGGAGTATACGAGAGACGGGTGCTTAAGATCGTCTTTAGCGGTGTGCAAGAAGACGGCGTGTGGCGGCGAAGAATGAACCACGAGCTCGCCCAGCTCTACGGCGCGCACAAGCATCCAGATTGCCCTTTTTCATCCCACGGAAATGTTACCACCCCCGTCAAAGCAGGAGCAGGGTTTGCAGAAATCGCTCTCAATAGATAACGAACGATAGAAGAGAGGCAAAAATCTCTTCAAATCATAACCATCATAACAAGTCATGAAAACAAAACTATCGCACTTGTATACGAGTTGAATAAAAACTGATTCGATATACCCCCCATTTATGTTGCATATTTTTCGCACAGCTGTAAAACAAGTTGAAATGCATCATCAGAACCGGTGCCCCAGCAATTGGGCTTATTAAAAGAAATTTATCATGTGCAGCCCCGAATCAGTTGATTATCGTAACAGCTACAAAACGTCTCTCACGGTTTGCTTCCATCGAGAGTGTATACAGACATGATAAGTGAGAGATTTTCTTATTCTCCTTGGCTTCAAACCCTGACTATGAGTAATCCTGCTTTTGACGGAAATAGAGTAAAATTTCCATGGGCGAGAAAGAGGGAATACAATTACGCAGTCACTGCTTAGATGAAAGTGAAGGTAGAGTGAAGGTAGTTAAAGCCGGAAGGGTACGTTTGGCAGGGCATGTTGCAAGAATGCCGGACCGCATCCTTGCAAATATGGTGTTTGCTTCCGATCCGGCAGGTAGGTGCGCGAAGGCGTGGAGCACAGCAAGCGAGGTGGGCTGACCAGGTACAGAACTACTTGGCGAGCGTGGAGCGCAACCGAGGATGGAGAGATGCCTTCCAACCTGTATTGTAATCGATTCAGTGTTATCTGTTTAGATGTAAACTAAATAAATGAATTTACGATCAAATCTGAAATTTCAGAACAAACAAACCAAGCTTGAGCAGAATTTGCTTATCTATCAGGTAAGTCAACAATTACGGCTCTTAATGCACTTGTTACAAACATAGAAAAATCCTTCTCAGCAAATGAATTGCTATTAGCTTCATTCATTCATATTAAAGGTGACTTCGATAACTCATCTTTCATATCTATCCAAAATGCTATGAGGTATCATGGTTTTCCCAAAGACTTAGTTGAATAGACTAAAGAGATGCTATCTAAACTAGAAATGTCGACCAGTCTAGGAGAATCAACCTTTAACTAACAGATGTAAATGGCTGTCCACAAGTAGGAGTTCCCTCTCCTTTACTTTGGTCTCTTGTCGTAGATGAATTTCTTTCAAACTTACAGCATCATGGCTTTGAAGTTATTGGATTTGATTTACTAGTGCTGTCCAATGAAAGTTTGAAGTAGCTCGAAGTTTTCCTCCTGTTCTGCCTATACCCATTTGTTGACAGAAAAGAACGAGTAGGAACAACTCTACTGAGCTGTGATAAAGCACCATTGTTATATAGTCCGTAAGTTTCATAAAATTGTTTCTGGAATGCAAACACATTGAATTACACATTGTATCACTGGTCGCCAGGTATTGTTATTTTGGTAAGTACCACTTGGCGCAAGAACAATAGCCTATGAGAACAATGGTGATTGCATCGTGTGTGCCCACACGGTGTAAATAAATGGTATTATTATCGGATCATGTACCTCTGATTTTTTTTTTTTCACAGAAAGTTAGGCAAGGTTATTGGAAATAAGGCACGGGTGTTTTAAAATATTTCACGGCGATTTTTAAAAAGTGATTTTTATTGTTTTCTATTCCGGTATAAAAGTTGATTGATAATTTAGCGATAGATGAATCATAGGTAATTAACCCTCAAAACAAGAAATATACACATTTGTAGTTTTTCAGAATAGAGAACACAATATTTAAACTAATTCTGAATTAAAAATCATTTTTTTCATGTAACTGCCGTTTTTTAAGTGTTTTTGGCCTTTTTTGCGTTTGTTACAGTTTTTTCAGCATATCTATCTCCGGCATCTATCATGCTCTCTAAATAATAAAATATCTGCCATTTTATCTTTCGACATTTGTGTTAGATGACTTGCACTGATGCTGCATTTTATATAAGATTTATAACATTTCTTTTGAACATATGATACAGCGTAACTCGCGTATGCCACACGTTTTTCTGGCTCGTATTGTACGTAATAACTTCCAGTCGTAAATTTGAAACCAATCTTAATCCTGGACCTGACCTACGTAAGCAGAAGGTAACCTTATTCGTGGTTATTGAAAATGCTTACAGGAAACGTCATAATTAGCTGCCCACATTTGAAATTATTCAACACTTTAAAACACAACCCTTCGAGCACTACCACAGCACATCAAATAACTTACTCTGTTTCTACACGCAACCATGTGCATTGTCAAGGCAGAGCTTAAGGCATATGATCTAGGTTTTGCAAACGAAATCGAGCTCTCAATGAACGATCACAGGAATGTATAGAATGTAATGAAATACGCGTAGATTATGATCAAAGAATGAGAGGATATGTAGGAGATTGTTGGAGGATTTTTTTCCCATTTGAATGTTTCTGAGAATGGACAATGATCCTCAGTAATATCAGTACAGGCTTATAATGGTTTCATAGCTAACTTGAATAGTAAATCTGCCATCTTTAAGAACATTATAAAGCCATAATTATTACTTGGTATGTTTCGTAAAAGTTCGAAGGACGTATCGCTGTATGGAAATAGTATTCTAAGACGTAAACAGTTTACTGCCCATAAAAGCATGAATAACTCGCAATATGGTATCGAATCAAATATAAGACATGGAGCATATAGCAGCAGCTTGCCTGTAACACATATACAGAAATTAAATTGCTCTATATAAAATTTTAGTTCATCCGTAGCCAGCTTATGAAATCGGCAGTTATGAAAAGCTTTTGTGAGTTTTAAGCAAAATGATGTGTACACTATAAACTATGGTAGTGTATCAAGAATCTTTTTAAAAATATGAATTTTTCACTGATGCTGCCTGGTCCTTGTTCTATCCAAATGTTTTGTTTTGATAATTCGTTGTTAGTGTACGAAATCACTTTATGGACCCCTGATTTTTGTCAATCTTGATTCACCAAAGCTGTCATAACTCCAACATTTCTCAACGATCTTATGGATCATCATATCGTTGGAAAGAAGAAGAGGTATCCTTAATTTGCAGAAATGGGGCAGCTATATTTGATTTGGCTGCCATCTTGGATTCATTTTTCAAAACTATTTTCCGCTAGGTTTGCAATCACCGATTTTGAATATCACCACATTGATGGAAATCTTAGCATATAGCTTTTGTGTTCAAAAAATCTCAGTGTATGTTTCTTCTATCAAAGATTCGATTCACCAAACTATTTTTTAAGGCCCATCTGACGAAAAGAACATTATTTATACAAACAATATGAGACTACACACATCGTTCATCATTGATTTCATACACTATTCTACGCCAAATATATTTTGAAAATGAAGAGCATGTCTACAGTAATTATGGAAGGCTCAAAATTTAATCCAATACAAAATCCAATATGGCTGCCCCATCTATTATTATTACAAATTGAGGATACACTCTTCCTCTTCCAACGATATGCTGATCCATAAGATCGGTTGAGAAATGTTAGAGTTATGACAGTTTTGGTGAATCAAGAATTGACAAAAATCGAGGGATCCATAAAAGTGATTTCTGTCCATAACTAACGAGGAGGGGCCATCTTTCTGAAAATTTAACTCGGATCCCTTAATAAACTCGCCGAAAGCATTCTAATGAACATAAATTTAGATTTTCAAAGACCTCGTGCAAATAGTGGCTCGGTCTCAGCGAAAATTACTGACATGTATAAGATACGAAATAACAAATAGTAATATACAAAATATTCAAAGCATAACATATGTTGTTATTATAATATCAAAGGCAAACATAATTATTTTTGTTTGGTATTAAAATATCTGATAATGTTATGCCTCAAAGAATTTATTTTGATATTAATTTTGTTCTTATTTTTGTCATGTTACCTCTTATTCATATCTATAAGAACTGCTGTTTTCAAGATATTAGCTTCTGCTCAGGCTCTATAACAAATGGTGTGGCGTTTGCCATATCACGAAGTAAGCATGAAGCAAAACACTTAAAAATAGCAAATTAGTGCTTAAAATGGAAAAACGGTAATTTTTCATTGCAATATGGGTTATTTTCAATTATCCCTCGATTTAAACACCCGAAATGAAGCCTGAAAGTAGTAGAATAAGGTCGAGTAAACAGATTGAAAAATGTTTGCGCCATTCATAGATACAGCGTTAGAAGAAAACGTTTTTTCGATGAAAACCCTACTAACTTTTGATCCGCAGGAGATGGCAACGCTAAGTCCATGAAAAGTTGCGCCTGCAAAGCACAAAAAGTGCTCTGAACATCACATTGCTGAGAAATTTGAAACAAAAAAGTTAGAGCAAAAAACTGTTTGAGGGTCACCCTAAACTTGGGAAATTGCTCTAAATCAGTCAATTTAAGAGCTAGAGAAATAATTTTTAGCAAAATTTTGAATCTGGCTGAACTATAACTTTGCGGAACCTGTATAGCCGTATCTCTACAAATGAAAAAGTTTTTATTTAATTTTTTCAAATGTGGCCCAACTAATTTTTATGAAAACCTCAAAATCCTCACTGTTAGGAGCAACTTTGTAGAACAAAGTTTTTCTATCTCTGCTATGTTCGGCTTGAACAACTTATTACCGCTTTGTATGCTACCTGGACCAATGTGCAATGGGCTATCTAGCAATGAATGTTGAAGAAGAAGAAAAATGCAAATACAACATTGAGCAGAGAGGATGAAGGCTGGAAAGGTAATTGGCTGGTTGGATGATAATTGCAGGAAAAAGATTGTAATTCATGCATAAATAAAAAAAATACGCTAAAAATATTTCTAAAACGCTTAAAAATAAAAATAAATGATTTTTCAACATTTCTATGAAGGAATGTAACAAATGTGTGTATTTATAATTTTGAGGTTAATTACTATGATTCATCCATTGCTGAGTTATCAATTGACTTTTAATCTGAATATTGGAGAAGAAAACAATAAAAATCACTTTCAAAAAATCGCCGATGAAATATTTTAAACACCACCTGCCCCATTTCTAATGACCAGGACTAACTTCTGTAAAAAAATCAGAGGTTCATGAAACTTCGATAATAATCCTATTTTTACACCGTGCCCACCCTGTCTCCGCCAGTGATTAGTTATGGAGCAAAGATGAAGAACTGAACCTAAATCCGACAAAAAAAGGATAGTCCTTTTATAGAAACGTAAACTTAATTCTCAACGTCTTCTTGATGAGACAAATTTCTCCTTGTCTTTCGATACACAGTACTTAAGAGTAATATCACATAGATATAAACTCCTAGAATACGCATATAGAGCAGCAAACTGTAAAGGCAAAAAATGCTTTCGGATAGTAAACGAACATATTGGTAAAAAAATAGGGATTAAATAAATTATCATTGGATATGGCATTCAATAGTTAAACCCAAATTCTGTATGCGTCTCTTCCCAAGTAACATTTTTAGTTTTATAACGATTTTAAAACCATAATTGCCTTCATGACCTTCATAAAATAATGTTAATGGGATTGTTTGGTACAAAAACACAACAAAGAACGATCAAGTTACATTGGCAAACTGTAAAGGATTGCCACGGTGTCTATCACAGGAGCAGTATAAAACTCTCCATCTAAAACTTTAGATGCTACATATGCTTCCATTACATACGTACATTTAATTGCAAAAGATCAAGGATCATTGAATCTTTGTGAAAGGGATCTCGTTGGATATATGAATGAGATGAAAATCAGTCCATTGCACAGTGTTGCTTTTTGTCGATTTCGTGCTTTTTTAAAATAGCATCCTTTCTGTTGATTTTTTTCGCTGTAGTTTGTTTGAGGAAACGTTTAGATCATAAAGGGCTTTTTGAGAAAATCTGTGAAATGATTAATCCACTAAAGTGAGATAAAAATTTACTTTTTTCACCTAAACCGTATATGCGCCTAGTGTCTTCGAGAAAGTTAGACGGATGGTATTTTAGGCCACTTTGCCAAAAATCATGTATCTGTGACTAATACTTTTACTAGATATGTGACATTTACCATGGAAGGCCCTAAAATCAGTTTTGAGCATAACTTTTTTATATGTTTCAGGCACTTTTTCCCTTCTACAAGTTGTTTGCTAATAAAAATACACGTTTTGTAGAGACATTGCGAAGCTTTATCTCTTAAAATTGATAAGTTATTTGAGAAAATATGTTTTTCTAGGGGTATTTGAGAATCGTATAACTTGGTCCGGCGCAAATGGCGCAGACAACTTTTAGTTCTCTGGAAGCTGCTGTATGTTGACTCTTGCCTAGCGATTGAAGCTTGTGTTTACACGAAATTACAAACGAGTTATATAGATTTTAAATTTCTTGTTTTGGCCTTACTCGTACACTAAGATTATGTATAGGCTATAGGATCCACTAAAACCAATGATAGATCACTTCGTTGAGCGGATCAGATCTGACTCATACAGTCTAATGATCCGAATCTTTATCTTAGGATAAAAAAATGCAGTCCTTAATGCAGTCCTTGAAAGGGGCCCCATCCAGCTCACCTTTTTCCGGCAACGCTGCCTCCAGATAATACGTGGATGGATTGGCAGGTTGCTTCAGTAGCTCTAGGTCGTACCGCGGCGGTCGTCAGTACCGAACATTGTTGATGACGGATACTTTTGGGCGCAGTTTAATCATCACCAGATAGTGGTCAGAGTCGATGTTAACGTCATGATATGTCCGGACGTCGATAATGTCGGAGAAGTGCCGTCCATCAATCAGAAGTGGTCGATTTTTTATTCTGTCTGCAGTGGTGATCGCCAGGTGTACCGATACGGAACGCTGTGTTGGAAGTAGGTGAGCGCTGAACTTTCGGGGAAGGGTCGTTTGGCCGAATACCGTTCGGCCGAATGCCATATGGCCGAATGGAACTGGGCCGAAAGTTGTTTGGCCGAATATACCATTCGGCCGAACAGACCATTAGGCCGATAGTCATTTGGCCGTAAGGGTCATTTGATTGAAAGTGTCATTTTGGCCGAAAGGGCCATTTGGCCGAATAAGACATTTGGCCGAATAAGACATTTGGCATAATGGGACAATGTCCAAACAGGTCATTTGAAAAGTGAAAAAAATATTGTGAAAAGTGAGACATCTCACTTCTCCCTACTTATTTCCCACTTCTCACTGTAAAAAGTAGGTAGTGCGAAGTGGGTAGTGAGACGTCGCACTACTCACTTCTCATTCTTCCCAGTTAGAAGTGAGAAATTAGGAGTGAGAAGTGAGACGTCTCTATTCTCAATTCTCATTTCTCACTCTTGATTTCTCACTCCTCATTTCTCACTTCTCATTTCTCACTTCTCCGGTGAAATGTGAGTTGTGACGCTTTTGGCCAAATAACCCTTGATTTTTTCAAAACAACATTTTATTTTACAGAGTTTTACAGGGCGTAACAAGCATTCGGTTTGATAAAGGATGATTGTATCTTGCACCTGAATTAATAATCACGGTTGTAGCTTTTGAAACAATTTAGTTGTTAACAAAATATAAAATCGATTAAGAGAAATCGATCAATACAGTTACAGCCCTATGAAACTAAGCGCGAGATTTGTCTAAAACAGGAGGGGGGTGGTCACGCCCCCAACTTTCTTAAGCCACGGGCCAATTTTCAAAATTACAAATTGCGGCGACCAGAAAATATTTGGTATAGAGTAACGGTACCAATAGTGAAGGTATTAGTAGATCCACAAAAGAAAAATCGCCGAAAACCAATCGATTAGCAAACGAATCAAACAAAAGAAAAAAAAAAGAAAATCAAAATTTACAGCTTTAATATCTTAGCCAATAGACAAACTAATAAATTTGCTACCAAAAATGAGATTGATGTTATTTCACATCAACAACTACCAAATATTGCTTGCACCACTAATGAGTACACTGTTTCTTCAGTGGTTCTAAAAATTAATTTTTGCTCCCATAGCAATGCTATCCTCAGAATGGTCTTGCTTTGAGCTGCGCGTCTTACCGCACGGCTAAGGAAGGCACCCATAAAAAGAAGTGGTGCTATCCATTGATTTCTTATGAGACTCGCCACTATTGGTACAATTACACCACTGTTAGGTGCAAGGAAGTCAATTTTATTGGGGAAATAATTGTTTTCAATAGCTCTTCAAGCAAAATCTTAAGATAAGTTGCATTCAACAGGATACTTAAAGCATGATGCATCAACTGAAACCATCGTAAAGTGTATAATTATGCTAAATCTAATTCAAATCCCGCTAACTCAACTATTGGAGTCAAATCCACTAAGGGTACGGTTACCCTATATTTTTGAAACCATAATTTTTTTTCAGAATGATAAGCAATTGTTCAAATAAATACTAAACACCAGGGTTCGTACTTTTCGTTTCGATGAGACGAAATCAAGCGATTTTCGGGTCAGAGGAGAAACAAAAATTTATGATTGCAACAGAATTCGATAGCCATACCTCCACATTGACTGCATGTAGGGATTAGGTTGTTTGTTCTATAATTGCTACTCTTTTTACAATTGGTGATAGCACGAAAAGGAAGAAAAGAGTGAGAATATCAGGAAATCAACTTTTCGCGGCCTAGTAGTGAGGTACACTACTAAAAATCCACACATATTTATTGGCAAAAATCCATAGATTTAACTTATGATGTATATCAGCGCACACATAACCATTCTCCAAGCGAACTACTAATAATATATATATCTAAATAAACTTTATGTGTGGTCTCGAATTAGCAATTATTTAATTTATGTGTGGTTCTATATCGTTTATATTAGGGTGGAGCTATTGCAAAAATTTATAACGGCGACACATATATCCTTTATAGATATTTTTGACAGTGTAGAAATGGCTATCTCTCATCACATCATTTTTTTTTTCCGACGAACCGATTTCTCGGCGAAAATCAGCGTGAGGGAGCATTCTCTGCTCGTGAGAATGAGTGAGAATTACGATCCCTGCTAAACACGATTTTATTGCGTTCAAACCAACATTTGTGTTTATTTCTGTTTTCTTTCTACGTAACAGGTCTTTTGGGTGAAACTTGAATGAAAAAGAAATTGTTGGCTACTTTCCAGTACTCGACGTTTTCATCAAATAGTGAGGTCTGACAACTTCTTTTTACTGATTTCATTCTTGAAAACAGTTGTTCTTACAGATTTGTGCTTTCGAAGAGGGAACAAAACTTATGAAAGATGTTTCTTTCTGGAAATGAGATGTGAGTACTTCGTTGCATTGGTGGTTTTTTTTTCATTTAAAACAATTAAGATTGGTATATTTTCACATCAATAGAGAAATTGGAAATTTCGTTATATTGTTCCCAAAAATCGATTAATTGACTTCGATTGGTTAAGTACCTTCGTATTGTATTGATGTTTGTTTAAATGAAGAACGCCAATCTCTTTTGCACATCGATTTCTTTTATTATAAGTGTTTTTTCCCGTTTTCAGTTTCAAAAGTAGAGTCCAAGTTCCTTCATACAGGTCTTACAATCCCTTTGTGATTTGAAGATGATCATCAATTTATCTTATGAAGACAGCTACCTGTGTATCCCATAAATAAAGTTAAAAGAAGCTACCCTTGCCAAGTTTTCACACCAGTATTTTCATCGATTTCGAGAGAGTAGAATCTGAAGAAGGCAACTTTTTCACGCAACGTAGTTTTCAAATCTGCTGCGAGTTGGACATATGTTTGGAAGTTCACCCATCGACAGGTCACCCCGTTAAATGCATGCTGCACATGCTATCTCAGTAAACGGCAGACTAAACAATTTTCTCCTGCGAAACCACCGTAGCTTGCACGCATACCTTCGGCGCTACTTCGCAGTTGATCAGACAATTACCGATCATGCGTTACCATTCAAGGTCTTGTCGACCAGATATGGCAACAAAGTTAACATGACGATCAACCTTGATTGTATAACTAATGGAATCGAAAAAAAAAATTGATGTTCCCTCCCACATGAACATTGTTTTGGGCCGCCACACCCCGGCGGTACATGTGTTACTAAGAAAAAGGCAACGAGCTTTAGTCCAATACCGCTTTAAAACCATCATCTATGAGATATGATGCCGGTAACAACCAAACATAGAAAACAAGCAGCGCTATAAATTAATCAGGTAAGCAAGAAACAAAACATGCAAGGGTATTAAAAAAGTAGAACCACGATTAATTATTGGTCTTATGACATGAATGTAAATTGAAATTAATAAACGGGATCGCTTTTGTTAATGATAAAAACTACTTTCTGATTACTAATTACTTCCATTTTACCTAGCATTTTTTTACTAGTAATGTTGAAAATATTACTATAATACATATTATATTGTTTTGTAGTTTTGCTTAAAGTGGGAAAAAAAATAAAAACCACAAAAAATTAATATAAAAAATAAAAGATGTTTAATTTTGATACACATAATTAAGTTTGCCATTTTAAGGTGTTTTTATGAGATATTGCGAAAAAAGATTCGGCTGCCGGTGGGACTTGAACCCACACTATTCCATTAAGTACACGAACGTTTTACCAATTATACAGAGAAGAGGTGTCAAATGTTGCTAAAGCAGATTCGATGGATACGGGGAATTGACTGATATCTCATCGTTATTAGCTGGTTATGGAACAATTTCTTGCAGCCCAGCAAACCACATATCGTAAAACAAAAAGCAAATAAAGTCGCATTTGCGTCCATCAAAAATCTAAATCGCATTCCACATCAAACTTTGTCAGATTATTGTCGAACAATGTTGTATTGAATGCATCGTATACGATAATTTTTACCGTAGTGAAAACCAATCGTAATTGTGTAAATAAAAACTCGTAATGACTTATATTCCTAGCAATATCCTATGTCAGTGCGAATGAATGTCTACGTGAATTGTAATACAATCGAAACCACTTCAGTCCAAATGGCTTGTAGACGTTTCAAGCAGTTGTAAAGATATAAATTGTGTAGTTTATGTTGAACAAAAATCCAACTCACTTCTAGATGCGCAGTATGGTGCAGTGGTAGAGTATCCGCCTGTAAATCTAAAGAACGCATGTTCGAGACTTGGTGCTGACAGTTTTTTTATTTTCTATATTTTAATGTTTAATCGTAATAATGTTCTTTTGATGTCGGGAAAAATCGTAAAATAAAACTCGTATGCACCTATATCGCCTCCACTTTGGTACGTATATAGCCAATCTGTGCATTATATACGATTTAGTAGGATCTCATATAATAACCTATATCAAGAGTTATAGGTACCAAAATGTTGACTGGGAGCTGTTGTATAATTGGTAATACCGGCAGCCGAATCTTTTTTCGCAATATCTGATAAAAACACCTTAAAATGGCAAACCTAACTATGTGTATCAAAATTAATCACCCCTCACAAGTCATCAATCAAGAAAAATAAAAAAAATAATCGTATTTCATGAAGACGTTTCGTTTGTTATTGCTTTTAAGTTTAAAGTAATGTATTCAATTAATGTTAAAAGACTGTTTTGAATCCTTTTGCTCTGACTCTGCGGTCTATGCCACCCCAGCAACAGTATTTCAGGCACTTTTGCACTACCTATTTACTATTCGTCTAAGGCAAAATACCATCCCCCACGTCATGAGTTTGAACTTTTTGGCAAAACGAAACACTCTTGTCGTTTCTACGGTTAGTTTTTTTTCTAAAACTCAGAACAGTCGAACTGCATTGGTTGGCAAGCAACATAGTATCATTGGCGGTGTAATACGAAACCTTCCTTCTCGTCACGATGCGAAAAGGGAGAACATTTTCGACAAGCAAACGAAAATCAAACTTAATTAGGCGAGATAACAAGCTTTCATCCGGAGGGTATTATTGCCATGATGACGACAAAATTGCAGACGTTGATTGCTTCCGGTCATTTTTTTTTCTGTTTGGTCGAATCAGTAGCTGTTGACTGCGGGGGATGAACATAATGGGGTGATCATTCATGATGAAATTGATAAGAAGCTGTGCTTGCTTTTTGTTTCGTTGTGTTATAGCTAGTGCAGTCAATCAATTGACAAGTATATTTTCGAAAAAAGGTATTTCCCTTCGAAGGAATGGTAAAATTCATCATAACCTGACAACGACATCCAGTACCGATTACTCTTCACTCGAACATGTTCGATGTTGATTGGAAACGGAATCGAACGAATTTCCCTCATATATGATCCGCTCCTACCAATCGGTGAGTGTGGAAAACACAACAACGGCACACTAACCAACCGATGAACACGAAATTCAATCAAATCCAGCCAAAAACACGATTACTCATTTGCAATGTGACAGTTGCATTCGAAATTCGCCCGAGCAATGACTAACAGTAGCACAATTCCGACGGGAAACACGTGGGAAGAGTGTGAACTGGTGCGCGGTAGAGGAAATCTACTGAATTTTTTTCACGACATCACAGGCGTATCCTGGATAAAAAAAATTGAAAAAAATCTAATATCTTGCATAAAAATCCATTTCTGAGGACAGGCCATTCTTTATAGTTTTTTGACGTAAACTACGTCTAAGGGGAAGCCTCGGATACAGAGTGCAAAATGAAAATTTCCAATTTGGGGACCGTCACGAAATCATGTAAGATTTCAAACGTTTATAGGGACTTTATCTTTCAATGGATTTTTAAGATTTATATACGTATCAATTAACTCGCTAATTTTCCACCAATTCGCTAATTGTATTAAAACTATTGATTATAACCGTCAAACTATTGAAATTTTTTGTTCTTTCACGCCTGATAAAAAATTCAGACCCAACCAATTCCGTTCATGCATCCCCAAAACGGACATCAGATTGCTGTAAAGTACGCACCTTTTGGCACATCGCTTTATTTTCTCTGTGCATGTGTCTTGCGCCATTTTCGTTCGAGGTTTCACGGCGAGCGGACCGCTCCGCTGGAGCGTAGACCGTCTGGTAGCGATCTAGAAACAACGGCTCTTTGGCGTTGGCGAGGACCATCACAGATGTTACTTGAACCGCTACCGGCGAAGACATCGTTTCGAGTCAATTCAAAAATCTACTCTCCCGCGCGCGTTTGTGGTTTTGCTTGAAATCATCGTGCGGTTGTCATCAGCATCGGCAGCGCTCAATAGATTTTTTTTTAAATTTTCAAATAGAACAGGTTTGTAAACATGGCAGTGAAAATGGATTTACCGCTTGTTTGCTATATACATTACTTTGTGAATAATTTTCTGCAAATTTGCACCCACAAAGAATAACAAAGGGGCTGGGCAACGGACTTACTATATTGAATACAAGAAAGCAGCTTTCCCACGTGCGCGAGCCCTTTGTTCGAGATTCCTTGGAGAGCGGTCCCTGCATCGACATCAGTGGCAGTCGTCGGAGTCTGTTGCGTCCAGCGGGTTGTGGTCCCAGCATCGATATCGGTGGTGCTCGTCGGCGTGTTGCTGCAGAATCATCATCGCGTGGCCTTCATCAGCAATACTCAAGTGTACAGCAGTAAATCGTGGTAAAGCATTGAGTGGCCATCCGCAACAATCGTCAGCGGATATGTATCAAGGTGCATATACCGGTCCTTTCGAGGATCAATGTTTTAAATGAAAGACACTGGAATTTCTATTTAAAATTTTAAACAATGCTGCCGATGCTGATGACAACCGCACAATGATTTCAAGCAATACCACAAGCGCGCGCGGGAGAGCAGATTTTTGAATTGACTTGAGGCGATGTCTGCCAAGATAGCGGTCCAAGTATATCTCTGATGGTCGTCGGTGGTGATTGAGAAATTTTTTTATGCTGAGAACAGATTATGATATTGTGTCATGTATACAACCTACGACATATTACGATTCTGATTGCATTAAGAGGTTTTACGTAGTTAACGTAGAGCGGTCGTGTCTTGTACACAACCCTTCTAACTTTTTTCCAAAACTTATAGTTCAGGATTTTTGAGAAACACGTAAAGCTCGAAAGCTCATAACGCAAAATCGGCGGAGCGAATGAAAAATGAAGGTCACGACATTTCTTGATTTTTTTTTGTATTTTTGCTTTGGTGTTTCTCGGGGTCCCGCAGTTTATATTCAAAACAAGCATTTGCTAGACAAAGATATTGGATCTTTTAGTTAGGTCGAATAGAAACCTGAGCAAGATAGGACGGGTTCGACTAGGATAAAAGACCCAATAGTGGAGGAACTAAGCACGAACCACCACTATTATTCGTTCGCTTACACCACGTCTATACTTCATTTCGCTTACCTTACCGAAAGCTCATCAATTGTATTTTAAACAAAGAGTTATCCAATCACTGTAGAGTCTATCATTCTTACCTTCAATAATACCTTCAATTATTGGTGCAGTGTTTAAATAGTTGCGGAATTTTTTAAATCATTTTCCTATAGTTGCGAATCTCATTGTTTTCCTATAAGACTCTCAACTATAGGAACACTACCGCAACTATTGGTGCGAAACTGAGAAAAAAAAAGAATTTTAGTGATACTTTACAGATTTTGATGGAAATTTCAACCTGTTTTCTTTTTTTTTCGTGTAATGACAGGTCAACACAAGGGTCAACATATTGTTAGAATACATGGGTTGCTGCGTTTGATACATAGATTATGTAAAAACACAGCACAAAGACTTCACGATCCCTCCCCAGGCCATCTGCGAGTTGTGGAGCTTGCCTATTTAGGATGTGGTGGGGTTTGACAGTGGGGCCTGTTAAATTCCTATAAAAAGCTGCATGTATCCGCAAGTAGGCCCCACCAAAGCGACCGTGTGCCGCTCAAAGCGCAGAAGCCCAAGTCGTGGTGTTAGGTGGGACGCTAAACAGACCTGACACGATGGCCCTCCGACGAGACAGGAAGTTTGCGCAGGCCCAATAAGCTGCCTGGAAAACCATTAATTACGAACAATATAAGAGATAATGCGACTCGATATAATCGGCAAAGACCTAGGCGACGAATAAAGGATCACGATTTGAAGCTTGGAACATGGAACTTCAAGTTGCTAGGTTTCGCAAGTTGCGACAGGATCATCTACGATAAATTACATCCCCGCAACTTCGACGTGGTGGCGCTGCAGGAGATTTACTGGACAGAACAGAAAGTGTGGAAAAGCGGGCATCGAGCGGCTACCTTCTACCAAAGCTGTGGCACCACCAACGAGCTGGGAACCGGCTTCATAGTGCTGGATAAGATGCGCCAACGCGTGATTGGGTGGCAGCCAATCAACGCAAGGATGTGCAAGCTGAGGATTAAAGGCCGTTTCTTCAACTATAGCATCATCAACGTGCACTGCCCACACGAAGGGAGACCCGACGACGAGAAAGAAACGTTCTACGCACAGCTGGAGCAGATATACGATGGATGCCCACTGCGGGACGTCAAAATCGTCATCGGTGACATGAACGCTCAGGTAGGAAGGGAGGAAATGTATAGACCGGTCATCGGACCGGATAGTCTGCATACCGTATCGAACGACAATGGCCAACGATGCATTAACTTTGCAGCCTCCCGCGGAATGGTAGTCCGAAGCACTTTCTTCCCCCGCAAGAACATCCACAAGGCCACATGGAAATCACCTAATCAAGTAACGGAAAACCAAATCGACCACGTTCTAATCGACGGTAAATTCTTCTCCGACATCACGAACGTACGCACTTACCGCAGTGCGAATATTGAATCCGACCACTACCTCGTTGCAGTATGTCTGCGCTCAAAACCCTCGACGGTGTACAACACGCGTCGGAGTCGTCCGACGCGGCTAAACATTGGGCGGCTACAAGACGGTAGACTAGCCCAAGACTACGCGCAGCAGCTGGAAGTGGCACTCCCAACGGAAGAGCAGCTAGGCGCAGCATCTCTTGAAGATGGCTGGAGAGATATTCGATCCGCCATTGGAAGCACCATAACCGCTGCACTTGGCACGGTTCCCCCGGATCAAATAAACGACTGGTATGACGGCGAATGTGAGCAGTTAGTAGAGGAGAAAAATGCAGCATGGGCGAGATTGCTGCAACACCGCACGAGGGCGAACGAGGCACGATATAAATTTTTTTTTTATCTTTCGTTTATTTGGAAGGCTCATTTGCCGTGAAGCGTTACGGAGCCGAAATCAAGTTTAACAATACAATTCTTGATTCTTATACATAGTGTTAGTTTTGGGGAACCGAAAGACTCGCGGTTTAGTCGAGGTTAGGGAATACAATAATACAGTAGGAAAGGAAAGGATTTTAGGGTGCTTAAGTAATTACGATGCTGATGTTCACAAAGTTGACATTCCTCGCATTTTTACATCTGTAACGGGACAAACAAACTTTTTTGGAGACAACGACGAGAGGAAGACACACGCAAGGGATTAACGACAGACATGGCAAAGCACAACAACAGGAAGACATTCGATATGGGGGTACGACAGACAAGGGAATGGGCAGGCAGTGATTACAGTTTTACATCAGCAACTTTCAAAAATTGGTGGACCAGGGACATGTACTCGAGATCAAGGCCCGACAACACTTCCCTAATGGGCTTTGGTTGTTTTCCTCGGACCCGGAGATGTTCAGTTAGCGCAGATCTGGGGCCACGATGCTCCTCGCACGCCCACACGACATAATCGATGTCCTGATAATCCTCGCCGCAAACACAGAGATTTCCTTCCGAGAGCCCCACTCTGAAAAGATGTGCATTTAGAGTGTAGTGATTGGACATTAGACGACACATGGTTCGAATGAAGTCTCGTCCCATATTCAATTTTTTGAACCATGGACGCTTCGACACCTGCGGGCGAATTGAATACAGCCATCTACCCAACTCCACATTTGTCCATTTCTGTTGCCAGCTGTTCAAGGTTTCCTGACGAACTAATGCGAAAAATTCATCGAAGGTGATTTTCCGATCGTAAATATCACCTTCCAAAGCGCCCACCTTAGCCAAAGAGTCCGCTTTCTCATTTCCCGGGATCGAGCAATGAGAAGGAACCCAAGCCATGGTGATTGTGTAAGACCGTTGTGATAAGGCACTCAAAGCTTTTCGTATCCCATTCAGAAGATACGCTGAGTGCTTAACCGGTTTCATTGACCGAACAGCCTCCAAGGAACTTAGACTGTCGGTGAAGATGAAGAAGTGGTCAGGAGGTAGGGATGCGATTTGCTCGAGTGAATAGTGTATAGCTGCTAGCTCAACAGTATACACGGAACTAGGCTCTTTGAGCTTAAAGTAGGCGCTATGAAAAACGTTGAAAACACCGAAACCAGTGGAGTCATCAATTTTTGACCCGTCTGTAAAAAAGCTTCCCTCCTCACTGGCGTGCCCGTATTTGCTTGCAAATAATGGAGGTATGAAACACAGAAAGTCTGGTATTCCATGAACCTCCTGCTTCATGGACAGATCAAAAGTAACAGAGGAACTGTAAGAGTCTAAGAAGTTAGCACGATTGGTATCTACCGAAGAAGGGCTTACCTCCAGCGTTATGTACCAGTGGTAAATACTCATGAATCGAGATTGAGGGTTTTGTTCGAGCAGCTTCTCGAAGTTATCAATGACCAATGGATTGAGAACCTCACAGCGGATGAGGAACCGGAGCGATAATTCCGCGAAACGATCTGTTAGTGGCAGTACTCCCACAAGTACTTCCAAGCTCATTGTATGTGTCGAATTCATACATCCTAACGCGATACGGAGACAGCGGTACTGAATCCTTTGAAGCTTCAGCATGTGTGTTTTAGCCGCGGACTGGAAGCAGAAACTACCGTATTCGAGGACCGACAAAATTGTTGTTCTATACAACGTCATAAGATCTTCGGGATGCGCTCCCCACCATGTTCCGGTTATTGATCGCATGAAGTTGATCCGTTTCTGGCATTTTTGTGTCAGATACACAATGTGCTTCCCGAAGGTACATTTCGAGTCGAACCAGACCCCGAGGTATTTAGAAGATATGCTATGAGTCAAGGATGTTATCGATCATTTAGTAATTCGCGTTCGATCATTTAGTAGTTTGCCAATAACTCATTCCAAAAGCTGAATACCGAAATGTGTTGTATGGTGGACTCCTAGTGCTAAGGTTTTTCTACAACTCTGCCAAATGGTTCGTTGTTTGAATTCAACTAATAACGGAGTTATAGCGCTAGTTGCAGTAGCTTAAACTAAATGATTGGAATTTTGTTATCATTTAGTCTAAGTTACTGATACTATAGCTATAACTCCGTTATTAGTTGAATTCAAACAACGAACCATTTGGCAGAGTTGTAGAAAAACCTTCGTGCTAGAAGTCCACCAAACAACACATTTTGAAATTCAGCTTCTGGAATGAGTTATTGACAAACTACTAAATGATCGAACGCGAATTGCTAAATGATCGATAACATCCTTGCTATGAGTGATTGTCTTACCCATCAGTTGGAGCGGGAACTTTGCCGGCTTATGTTTTTTTGAAAAGACAACCATCTCAGTTTTCTCGGAGAGAATTCGATACCCAGCTTCGTAGCCCAAGTGGACAAATTGTCCAGAGTATCTTGCAACGGTCCTTGCAGATCAACCGATGTTGGCCCCGAAACGGATACAACACAATCATCTGCAAGCTGTCTCAACGAGCAATTTGGCATGAGACATTCATCAATGTCTCTGACGTAAAAATTGTAAAGAAGGGGGCTCAAACATGAGCCCTGTGGGAGACCCATGTAGCTAATTCGTGACGTTGCCGAGTCACCATGAGAAAAACTCATACGCTTCTCTGACAACAAATTGTACAAATAGTTGTTCAAAATTGGTGAAAGTCCACACTCGTGGAGTTTGTCAGATAAGACATCGACGCAAACTGAATCAAAAGCCCAAAAACACTGAGCCCATTTGCTCTTTTTTAGCGAAAGTAAGCTGAATTTCTGAAGAAAGCAACGCAAGACAGTCGTTCCTTGCCTTTGCGGGAACCTAATTGTGTATCTGACAACAAACTATTCGATGCGACCCATTTGTCTAGCCGGGAGAGAATCATCTTCTCCAACAGCTTCCGAAGACATGACAGGATCGCGATGGGGCGATACGAGTTACAATCCGACGCGGGTTTTCCGGGCTTCTGGATGGCTATCACCCTCACTTCCTCCAATCATCCGGAACAATGTTGCACTCCAGTAACTGATTGAACAAGTTCAATAAGCGCCTCATCGCGACGTCTGGGAGTTTTTGAGCAAATTGAACCTGATTCTATCCATCCCTGGAGCGGAATTGTTACATGAAAGGAGAGCAAGTGAGAATTCAATCATCGAAAAGGGACGATCCATATCATCCCTGTCTGCAAAAGTATCACGTAGCTCTTGCCTCACCGGTACCGAATCCGGACAAACTTTCTTTGCGAAGTCAAGTATCCACCGCGACGAGCTTTCACGATCTTCGTTTACGGACGACGCGTTGCGCATTCTTCTCCCGACGGTCCACAGAGTTTTCATTGAAGTCTCGCGCGATAAACCTTCAACAAAAGTGCGCCAATATCCGCGCTTCTTCACTTTGACCAGTTTCTTGAACTGGATTTCGAGCGCGGTGTATCGTTTGTGAAGAACGATCGGTGTTTCCGAAATTCTTTGAACGCGGCGGATTTCTCGCGATAAAGTTGCGTACACTCGATGTCCCACCACGGACTGTAGGGTTTCCTACGAACTGAAGCTCCTGGCACCGCCCGACGTTGTGCCTGAAGAGCGCTTTCAAGAATCAACTGCGATAGAAACTTGTACTCTTCCGCGGGGAAGTGCTTCTATCGACTGTATGCCATCGCTGATGGCGTCCGCATATTTGCCCCAATCGATGTGCTTCGTGAGGTCATATGAAAGATCGATGGAAGAAGATTGCTTATGTCCATTGGAAATCGAAACTTCGATCGGCAAATGATCACTACCATGGGGATCTTGGACCACCTTCCAAGTACAGTCCAACGATAATGAGCTCGAACAAATGGAAAGATCTAGACGGCTATCTCTTGCTGGAGGAGCCACTCGTGTAACTTCTCCTGTATTCAAAATTGACATATTAAAGTCGTCGCAGAGGTCGTATATCATTGATGAACGGTTGTCGTCGTACAGTTCCCCCCAGCCTGTTCCGTGGGAGTTAAAATCTCCCAGGAGCAACCGTGGCCCAGGCATAACCGAGCAGATGTGCGAGAGATCTCTGCGAGATATCGCGGTGTTTGGAGGAAGATATATCGAGGCGATACTGAGGTCTTTTCCTCGAATAGTCACCTGACATGCGACAGCTTCGGTGCCAGACATCGGCGCAAGATCGACTCTATAGAAGGAGTGCTGTTTTTTGATCCCTAAAAGCACCCCTCCATATCGATTTGCCCGATCGCGGTGGATTATGTTGAAATCAGGAAAATGAAGGTTCACATCTGGTGTTAGCCATGTTTCACATAAAGCAAAAGCATCGCATTGTAATTTGTTAACTAAAAATTTAAAAATATCTAATTTTGGAAGAATACTTCGACAGTTCCACTGTAGAATCGAAATCATGTTACCCTTATTGACTAAGTTAGCCATCGAAGGATACAAATGACTCGAGGAGGGGCATTTTCGAAGCCACCTGCTTCAGGAGAGGAGTCAGCATAGGAAGAACAGTTTGACCATGGTCTTCACGGGTCGGAAGCATCAAAGAAGTTGAGGATGAGCTCCACGATGCCAGAAAGTGTAAACATTGGAGTGCTCGGGAGTCCTTCTGCTCGTTCTCTATGCTCTCTTTCTGGCTGAGAAATCGCAAAAATGAGGGCATCTGAGATTTTAGATGTTCCGGAAGCGGTGGAAACTCTCGACAATCTCGATCATCCTGATGTGAAACCACAAAGTTGAACGTTTTTGAGTATTTCCACCCGCTTTGAATTTGACCATGTTGGATGGGGGATCACTTTGAGGCTGTTTTCTAGGCTTTTTCGAGGGTTGCTGGCTCTGTTTTATTCTCTTCCTCGTTGAGCCATTGAAAACAAAGAAAACCCCATTTCCAACCTCGGAGTCAGAGCTACCTTGATCGTCCAAAGGAAGAGACGAGTGGATGGTGTCAGAAACGACTGGAGGAGCGGCCTGCCTCAACATTTCGGCGTAACTTCGCCGAGAACGCTGCTGAAGAGACCGCTTCTGGTGGATTCGCTGCTGTATGTACGTTGGGCAAGCTTCAAGAGCATGTGGAGGGCTTTCGTTACAATAGACACATTTCGGTGCCGTCTTGCACGCGCCCTCCACATGCTTCTCTCCGCATGATGCACAGCGAGGTTTATTGCAACAGTACTGAGCGGTGTGGCCCAGCTGCTTGCAATTAACACAATTCATCACCTTCGGTACATACAGCCGAACAGGTAGACGAAGTTTGCCAATCACTACGTAGTCAGGCAGTGCGGACCCGGAAAAGTGACGCAGAAAAGAGTCAGACGGGAATAACTCCGCTTCTCTCCTCCTGCGACACCGAATACATTTGTTTGCAATCCAGTATCGCAAACAGGAGGCAAAGAAACGTTTTTGAAACGACCGAAACCTTGTTTCAAATCGTCGCATGTCATACTTCCCTCCGTCACTACCCCGCGATCTCACACACTGCTGACGGTAAATACACCCTATATTCGAGAGTGAAGAGCTCAGGTGACAATCTCGTTGGCCTGTTTGCGATCACTGACCGTGACACGGAGTTTACTGGACCCAACCATGTCAATGGTCGTGACAGACGAAAATCGCTTTTCCAGATGTTTGCTAATCTGGCGGATATTCAAACGTTTGCCTTTGGGTCGAAAGAAAACAACATACGGCCCACTAGAGTCGTGAGGGTAGACCTTGGGACGGGGCTCGTAGAGGAAATTTTAGCGTTGCTGGTGTCCATTTTGTTTTGGTTTGGAACACCTGAATGCAACGAAACATCTGACATGGAATACGAAGTACCCCGCCAACTTCGCCTTCGCGCATTGCGGACACGAAATGCGCCGCTGCAGCGAGGCACAATCTCTTTTAAAACTAAACAATTATCACAAGGGCAGAAAAAACACACACACAAACAAAATAATGATTTGGGACAGAGGGAAGACGAGTAAAAAGAAAGAAAAAACTTTTCCAATAAGATGGAGGAGAGAGGGGAACAATGAGAGGGAGCTCAATTAAATACTTGCGTTCACACTGCTGTGTTGCCGGCTAACAGTTCTGGCAGCACACACTAGCTCGATGGACACTCGCCGGTGGTGCGGTCGAAGCGAACCACGCTATTGTTGGTGTTCTCGCCGCACCCAACACTGCAACTGGGTGGATGGATGGTGGCAGGACGGCAGCGTCTGTGTTGGTGGAGACGCACGATGGATGATGACTGTCGGCGTGGGACGATGATGCCTGCGCCTGCGATGGACGCCGAATAAACTGCAAAGTTTTACGTAGTTGCAAAACCAACGAAATGGCTACTTAACTGCTACAGCTAAGCACCACTTCCACTCAACCACTATGCTTCAAAACACTTTCGGAAAAAAACCACTACCTGTACTTCAGGAAAAAAACCGAATGAGAAGCAGACCGTACGCGGACTTACAACCGTCTCGCACGGCTGCTCGACGTGGAATGGGGTACGATATAAACGGGCGCGGAACAGACAAAACTCGCTTTTCCGGAGGAAAAAGCGCCAGCAGGAAGATCGAGACCGTGAAGAGACGGAGCAACTGTACCGCGCTAATAACGAAAGTTCTATGAGAAGTTAAACCGTTCACGTAAGTGCCACATGCCACAGCCTGATATATGTAAGGACATGAACGGGAACCTTCTTACGAACGAGCGTGAGGTGATCCAAAGGTGGCGGCAGCACTACGAAGAGCACCTGAATGGCGATGTGGCAGACGAAGATGGCGGTATGGTGATGGACCTGGGAGACCGCGCGCAGGACAAAATTTGACCGGCTCCGGATCTCCAGGAAATCCAGGAGGAGATTGGCCGGCTGAAAAACAACAAAGCCCCTGGGGTTAACCAACTACCAGGAGAGCTATTTAAACACGGTGGTGAGGCACTGGCTAGAGCGCTGCACTGGGCGTTGCATTACCAAGATTTGGGAGGAGGAAGTTTTGCCGCAGGAGTGGATGGGAGGTGTCGTGTGTCCCATCTACAAAAAGTTCCATAAGCTGGATTTTAGTAACTACCACGCAATCACATTGCTGAACTCCGCCTACAAGGTACTCTCCCAAATTTTATGCCGTCGACTAGCACCAATTGCAAGGGAGTTCGTGGGGTAGTACCAGTCGGGTTTTATGGGCGAACTCTCCACCACGGACCAGGTGTTCGCCATTCGCCAAGTACTGCAGAAATGCCGGAAATACGCAAATACGCCGCAATACAAATCATCCATTCATCGACTTCAAAGCTGCATATAATACAATCGATCGGGACCAGCTATGGCAGCTAATGCACGAACACGGTTTTCCGGATAAACTGACACGGTTGATCAAAGCGACGATGGATCGGGTGATGTGCGTAGTTCGAGTTTCATGGGCATTCTCGAGTCCCTTTGAAACCCGCAGAGGGCTACGGCAAGGTGATGGTGTCGTGTCTGCTATCCAACATCACTTTGGAAGGGGTAATACTAAGAGCAGGGATTAACACGAGTGGTACAATTTTCAATAAGTCCGTCCAGCTATTTGGCTTCGCCGACGACATAGATATTATGGCACGTAACTTTGAGAAGATGGAGGAAGCCTACATCTAACTGAAGAGCAAAGCTAAGCGGATCGGACTAGTCATCAACACGTCGAAGACGAAGTATATGATAGGAAGAGGTTCAAGAGAAGACAATGTGAGCCACTCACCGCGAGTTTGCATCGATGGTGACGAAGTCGAGGTGGTAGAAGAATTTGTGTACTTGGGCTCACTGGTGTCTGCCGAAAATGATACCACCAGAAAAAATCAGAGGCGCATAGTGGCTGGAAATCGTACGTACTTTGGACTCCGCAAGACGCTCCGATCGAATAGAGTTCGCCGCCGTACCAAACTGACTATGTACAAACCGCTTATAAGACCGGTAGTTCTCTACGGACACGAGACCTGGACGATGCTCGTGGAGGACCAACGCGCACTTGGAGTTTTCGAAAGGAAAGTGCTGGGTACAATCTATGGTGGGGTGCTGATGGCGGACGGTACGTGGAGGAGGCGAATGAACCACGAGTTGCAACAGCTGGTGGGAGATCCATCCATCGTTCACACCGCGAAAATCGGACAACTGCGGTGGGCCGGGCACGTAGCCAGAATGTCAGACAGTAACCCGGTGAAAATGGTTCTCGACAACGATCCGACGGGCACAAGAAGGCGAGGAGCGCAGCGGGCAAGACTGCGTGGTTGGCGACGTGTAGCCATGGACCGAGCCGAATGGAGAAGATTCTTATATACCGCACAGGCCACTTCGGCCTTATTTAGGGAAAATGTTCCGATCTCCATCTCACTGTACATATATCCATCTCATCGCTAAACAAAGAAGTACGGCACCAAATTCGTCGCTTCTTTTTGTCAACATGCGTGCTTACTGCTGAAAAAAATCACAAAAATAATAAACAAACCAAATTCCTTTTCATTGCTTTGTTTTTGATGGGATTGAAAAAGGAGCTATGAGATGAAGTGGCGAACCGTTCCCCTAGTCGGAATAAATAAATACCGTGGATAATCAAAATTCGGACACACTTAAACTTCGGACGCTACAATTCGTATGGGAATTTTTCTGAAATATTTCATCGAAATGTTTCGTCAAGCTAGATCGGAAAGACTAATAGTTTTTGCTTGTTTTAGTATAGTTACATTTTAATAGGACATGTTAAAACAATGCGACGAAATGATTAAAAGACAGTCTGAACTGTGCAGTGAAAATTGTTTTCAATTATTCTTCCCGGTACTGTGTAATCAGGTGTCCG
This sequence comes from Armigeres subalbatus, assembly GCF_024139115.2. NCBI lineage: Eukaryota > Metazoa > Arthropoda > Insecta > Diptera > Culicidae > Armigeres > Armigeres subalbatus. The sequence continues at coordinate 447,938,187 of NC_085140.1, forward strand.
AAGTTTGAATCTTTGTGTCCGAAATATGAATCCAACCTGGCCGGTGTCCGAGGTTTGAATCAAATCGAAGCCGGACATTTTCATAAATTGCAAGCATTCTTCGCAAAATCTTGCACATATTAAATACGTAGCTCAACAATGAATACTGTACTTAGTGATTGCAATGGTGATTTAAAATGTGAGTTAACAGGATGATTGTATTTCAGAAAGTGCTTAAGCGTCCGAAGTTTGAGTTTGCACGGTAAATAAACACTACCGCAACTAAAGAGACACCCACGACTATTGGAACTATTAGCCTAGTTGATCATAATTTTGGATATGCGGATTCACGATATTCACGCAACATCCAGTGGAGAACTTTATGCTTAATATGAAAAGGGCACAAAGCCCGCAATTAATCCGACGTTTTTCAACACTAGTCCAATACCCTGTTCAGATAACGAAGTTTGTTAGGGTCTATTCACAAATTATGTAACGCGTTTGGAGGGAGGGGAAGGTCTAACTTGCGTTATAATTTGTTACACTAAAGGTGGGAGAGCGAGTGGGTACTACCAAATGTTATGCATAACGCGAAAAAAATAAATTTTTGTTTTTTTGAATGATTTGCTTATAGACAGCAAGCTTATTTTTCAATGACGACCGTCCGTTTGATACACTTCGTCATCGCCTTGTCAACCTGTTGCCGCAGAATAAGCGTACTGTAGAGGTTCAAGCCAAGGTAGTCGGCCTCTTTGGGCTATTCAACTCTCGTGCCATTGAGGGTGATATTACAATCCTCAGACTGAACAAATTTAGGGGACTTAAAGTGGGGTAAAATAATAACCTGAGTCTTCCCCGCGTTGATACAAATATTTTAGTTGATGAAATACTATGTCATCCAGGACTCTTTGGAGTTTTACCACTAGTGCTTTGAGCACTCTAGCTACCCTATCTCACTGGAGAGATGTCATCTGCGTACAGTGACAGAATACTTTGAACGCGCACTGCTGATTGAGACCCGAAATGTCATAGCCGACAGATAGTTGTTGATGAATCACCAGGTCGCTGGGAAGATCAGCGACTGTTAGATTTTCTAATAATTTCGTATAAGATGGCGGAGGTTTTTGATACAAACCCATTTCGTCTGATGAAATTGGTAGCCGGAAATCAAACTGTTCCTTAAGCAAGATGTTGTGGTATTAGGCGTAGTAATCGGCGGTGACTTGCCCTTCCAAATGAACCTAAACCCTTAGAGAAAGCTGATGAAGCGATAACTTTTGGGAAAGGAAGGCCTTCCCAGGCTTCCGGGCAGGGATGACTTTGGCAGAATTGCAAGGCCGAATTGGTCATTTAAACGAATAAGTCATTTGGAAAGCCAGAAATGAGGTATGAAAAGTGAGATGTCTCACTTCTCACTACTTATTTCCCACTTCTTACTGTGAAAAGTGAGTAAGAGGCGCGGCTACAAAGCAATACCATGATGAGGGTGGCTGGGTTCGATTCCCGGTGCCGGTCTAAGAAGTGCGAAATGACTAGTGAGACGTCCCACTACAGTCACCTCCATGAGTCGATGTTTGTCTGTGCTCACTTCGCACTACTCACTTTTTACAGTGAGAAGTAAAAAATAAGGAGTGAGAAATTAGACGTCTCACTTCTCACCCCTAATTTCTCACTTCGGGACTGATTTGCGATTTGGGCATAACTTATTTTGTAAACAAACATTAGAAGGCGAATTCCTGCTAAAACATGCATTTCCTGAGAAAACCACGGTATGTATCCGACAGAACAAGCTTTCCTTTATCAGGTAAGGGAATTAGTTTTAGAGGAAAAAGTTTGCATTCTACGGAATCAATAAAACAATGTTTATTTGATTTTAAGAACATTATTTTGAGCCTTTCAGTGGAATGTCTTTACTTGTCATTTAATTCCACCACTAGATTCAAGTGGTGGAATTAAATGGGAAGGTACAAACTTGTCTTATGACAAGTGAATGTTTGTTTACGAAATAAGTTATGACTAAATCGCGTAATCGTCCCGAATTATCACTTCTCACTGCGTCAAGTGAGAAGAGAAAAATGAGAAGGGAGACGCCTCTCGTCTCACTCATCTCTTCAAACTTCTTTTTTTCTCACTTTTCACAATGAGTGAGATGTGAGACGGTCGGCCAAATGACCTATTCGACCAAATGACTTATTCGGCCAAATGTCCTATTCAGCCAAATGTCCTATTCGGCCAAATTACCTCTTCAGCCAAATACTCTATTCTGCCAAATGACCTATTCGGCCAATTTATATATTCGGCCAAATAGCTTTCGGCCTAGTGGCCTTCATCCAAATGGCATTCGACGAATCGGCCTTTCCCCCTGTTTCGCCCTTTTGCAATTTCATCAAAATGCGCGAACAAAAAGTACATCTGCCACTGACAGGAATTCGACAACCTGGGGTGGCATTGTGCATCTCGATTCAAACGCAATTCTTTCTGAGTCGAACATGTTTGGCATTACGGCTTTCGATTCGATCTCGAAAACGACTCATCGTTCGAGTATGCTCGAGGAGGTACAAGAATAACGAGATGTTTTGGCATTATGGAGACTCGATAGCACACTGAAAAACGACTCAAGTCGAATGAAAATCACTTGTCCACACCTTTATAGCTTTCGAATGTTGTTCGAGAGTCATTTCTTGCTGAAAGTTTTTCATTATATTTGTTATTTCTCTACGGGCAAAGAATAAATGTTTCAATATTGTATCTTGAAGGAAAGAATGTCATTAGTATACCTACTTTTATAGGTTCCAGACAATATGCAATCTTCAATTATCCCGAAATCCTCGTAAAAACGACTTCTACTTAAATCGGTTTTATGCAGTTTTCACGTATTTCTTGACGATTTCGATAAACCGCGTGAAAAATATATGGGTAAAATCTGCGTAAAAACGTATATGTATATTCCAAAATCTACGTAAAAATAGTTGATTTAAAAACAACGCGCAAGCATATCTACCCAAGTGCATTTAACTAAAACACATGGAAACATCAAAGTAATTTATTATCGAATCCTTCTTTAGCTTTAAATTATTTAGCTCAAAATTGGAACTGTGGCATAAACTCGAATAAATATAATAAATGCTAAAGCATTTAATGAGTTTGACTGCTCTACGCATGCGGTCGCGTGTACTCAGACGACTAATGACGGTGGAAGACCGACACTTGATTACAATTGGAGCAATCAAAGTAATCAAATGCTTAAGCCAAGCAAGCCTTTGGCACAAAGCCGCCCAGCCCGCTGTTGGGGGCATAGAGTGTGATCATCTCGATTAATAAACAATGTGCACTCGCTTGACTGTGAATATACAACAGTAAAGCACATGTGAAGATTCGACAAATCAAGCATTCGAAAGATATTCAATTTGCAAAAAGAGCTAACCGTGGTTGAAGTTGGTACTCGGATTTTTATGGCTTTTCCGCAAACGTGACCTAAAAGTGGTCTTGTTGTGTAGGGGTTAACACTCCTATCTAGACAGTAGGTGGTTGAGGGTTCAAGTCCCTCCAAGACAAGTGGATTCTTTTTCGCAAATTTCATATCAATTTGTCCATTTAGAAACATGTGCTGTGCATATGCACAGCCAAGGCATTTAACAAAAAAAATGGTTTTCGTACGGCCGAGTTGCCGAATAATATGCAATTAATAATAAAACTTATAATTGTAACTATATCTCAATTTATAAAACATGTCGTATCGGCATAATGTTTTATTCGGTTTCAATTGCTCAATAAATAATATTGCTTTTATAGTCATTGAGCACGATTTGCTTGTTTATAAATTAACTGCCAATTCATGCCCTGAATGATGCCTTTCTAACAGGCAACATGCAACACGCAGATGAAATTACTCTTATTCTCTCTGTTTACTCACATTCGCCATGCGCTGAAGGTTGTCTCTCCAGTGAGCGGCATAATAAATACGGAGACAGTTATCTCTTATTCTCTCTGTTTATATTTCTTTTGACAGAACATACTCGATTGAGCTAGTACAGCACCATTCGAAATCTTGTACTGCGACTGAATGAAGTCGAACGAAATACATAACGCCGCATTTTTTTCGAGACGAATGCAAAAACGTACGAGTGATTCGATTCAAGATGCGCAATGTCACTCCTGGTTTTCTATTTCGAAAATTAATAGAACTTTTTTCTGAATTCAGGTTAATTTTTTATTTCCTGGTAAGACCAAGATACAATTGAGCAAATGAACATTTGTTTGGAAATGCAAAAAAAGTCCATAGTTCGCACAGATTGAACATTAGACAACGGACAGGACATTGACATTACACCCAGTGGACCAGCGGAGAATTTTTCCCGAAAAATGTTCTCCTTACTCCTTTCCCGAACCCACTCTTCACAACACTTGCGTCTAGACGACTGACGACGCTAACCGTACGGCCACGAAGCCCACGAACGACAAATGAAGACTTACGTTTTAATGCTCATTTGTCCTTGTTAGGGCTTTCGATAATTCAGTTCACCTACGTTTTCTCATGCTGAAAATAAGGTTAGAGTAAGTGAAAGGCACATAAATAAGTAGCCCTTATTTAGTCATAGCTAGCTTTGGAACTAGATGTATTTGGGTCAAGGAGCCAATTTAATTCTATACAAGGTTCCACCTTACAATTATTCAAATTTGTTACAAATTTCTCAAAATATTGTTAACTAAGAATTCTACTATTATCATTACACAGTTGTAACCGTTCCAGTGGATGTTCCTGGAATAAGAATTACATTCGGTTTTGATCCGGACATCCGACCATCACATTTTTAGTTAACAGTTCCAGTTATTCATAAGACCCCTCTTTAGCCCAACAACACTCTCCCGCGATCACATATCCAAATTAACATGTGATAAAAACTCACTAGCGAGTAAGAATCATTCAATAATTGTAACTCGATTTGAAGCATTTACCGTTATTTTTTACCTTTACATAACATCAAAACACAATGCCAAGCATTAGATTGAACTTCATTGTTGGTATGGCAACTGGCATTGGCAAGGATTACATTTAAATGATGACTTTGTGTTTTATAATTGATCATTAAATTTGAAAAGTTATTACCGACAACTAGGCTACCTGTCACATCCAAAAAGTTAACAAATGATAATTCCAATCATTATCGTATGAAAATGATTCAGCATAACCCTGACTATGATGACTATTTATAGCAACCAATTAATTTTTGACAGCGTCTTAACTATAATTTTATTTCATGACAATTTTCAGTTCTTCTACAAATTATAATTATTACTTACAAAAAGTGGTTTCCTTCTGCCCATTAGCTCAATCAATTCTTCTATGATGACAAAACTATGGTTCAACTATCGTACCTTTGAATTACAAATTCGGTGGCGGTGTTGCTGTGTATCGAAACATGATCTTCTTTGTTCATTTATCGTCATTTATCATTTATCGTCTCACATATTTGCGTTCTAATAATCGTCCGAATTCAACCACAAGCGGAATTAGTATATCGACATTGTACTTGCATCAGGCGGTACGTGTGAATATTGTTAGCTTCGATTAATAATTGCGGCTGTCCATTGTAGAATTCAATGTGAAGTCCTCGCAAGTCTTTATACTCCTTATAGTCCAGTTTTTGGTGAGGAAGTTTCAACTTTTCAACCTAAAGGACAATATGCAGTAACATCTTGGCGTTGGTGCCGGAACTCGTGTTGGATACACACAGCCTAATTCTTTGAGACTCTTCTACTCTAGACACATTGCCAATCCAATGAATAATTAACCGCTCTGGCTCTCCAACGGCACCTAGATGATCAGCAAACTTTTTATCGATAAGAGTGTCGGAAGCACCTTCTAAGAACGCTCTACCGGTACGATTTGGAATAAGACATCACATTTCGTGTTCATGTGTGCGCTCTACCCTGTCGCATTCTCAACTGGATGCATTAGCGGATTGTGACGCTCTCTACAATCAACGTGCTCGCTAGCATATAAGACACAGCTTTTCGCGCGTTGTAGCTTTTAAACGCTCGCCGTACTGCAGCTTCTTGAACCTTGCACATTGCCTTATATGATGGTTTGTAGATTGACATAGCCTACACGATTCCATTCTTTTTTGTTCAGATACTCAACTGCAACTACTGACTTTGCAGTGACAGCATGAAGCATCATCTTTCTCTGAGTCATTCGTCTCATCCTCTATGCTACATTGAGTCGATTACGACGGGTTGAAGTCGATGTCAACATTTGCTTCGCAAGCGTCGTCAACAATCTCCACCAGTAAGTCAGTAAATGTTCGCAACGTCATTTCTCCATGACCCCTGCGATAGTGGATCCACTATCGCTTTTCTAGACCCGGTAACTTAACGACCAATTATGTTATTAGCCTCCAGATGGTCGCAGATTTGTTCCACCGTATTCCTGAAAAGGAAAACGCTCCGGTTGTCCGGCTTCGGAGAGTCGAAGCTGTTGACTCTGTTCAGCAGACTTTCGAACAGTTGCTCCGGGCGACTTCAATTGCGACGCAGCTTGGAATTGACTCCGGCAGTAACAACTGAGCAGACACCAGCTCGAGTGCGTCACTTTCAAGTGCTTCTTGTAGTCTCATAAGATTCTCGTGGTTTATATAGTCACAGGCATCGTTGGACGCTTTATAAGCTGCGTAAAACAATGGCCACTGTGCTGGTCTACCTGAGAACCTTGGCAGCTTGTACGTCAGCCCCTTTCTCGCAGCTAGCTGAGCCTTTGATGGTCCGATTCGTTGTTGCTTTAAACCGTCTTGGTTCTTTTTCGCCATCCATCTCCTGATCTTCCACGAATCGCGCCATTTTACTCCCGTCTTCAATGGTGGCTCGAGCCTCCAGCTCATGGGTATACCCTGTTAGGCATAAAGACGTTAGGCATAAGTACGTTAGGCATAACGGATGATATGCATAATGTACGTTAGGCATAAAATGACTCAAAGAACAGCCTATTACATAAAGTAGGCAGAATTATGCCAAACGTCCATTATGCCTACCGTCCGTTATGCCTAACGTCCATTATGCCTAACGTACTTATGCCTAACGTCCTTATGCCTAACGTACTTATGCCTAACGTCGCGGACCCCCGGCTCATCAGCATCCTCATCCTCCTCTTCAGTTTTCTCGTCGTCTTCTGCCAGCCTCTTGACGTTCTTCTGGGTCACCTTCCACACATTTTATTGTTTATTTCTCTCTAATTAGCCCACGAACAACGGGAAAATCCTTTGTTTACAAAGTTTCATCAAAATTCGTGAGCAAAAATCACATCTGTATGCGCTGCTGTCCCTGACTGGAATTCGACAACCTGGCTTCGCCGATGACGATTGTTTCTTTAACTTCATCTCCATTGGCTCCTACAATTGTTCTGTCCAGCATGAATGGATTTCTGGGGAACCAACACCAGCAGAGCAGTGCCACCAACTTCAACTAGGTAGGTAATTCTCTCATCGTCGTTCTAAACCATTTGCCATCGTCACTCTGCTGAACAGAAGCACAAAGTCCTGCACACCAAAAGACCCAAAGTGATAATCAACTTTCAGCACCCGACCGGGCTGGACAAAGTCGAATAGTCACACAAACACGATTCGCCCATACATGCTGAGGTATGCAAAAAGTGGGCAACATGTGGTGAAGCATCCACCATTCACAGACTGCATGCCGGCAGTTGCATATGAACAATGTTTCCTCATGCAGTTGTTTCGGTTTCGAGGCTTTGGATTCATTCCGGATTTGTCAAATCGAAATCGAATTAGTGTTTGTAGGCAAAACATTTTTGCCTATCAAGTATATCAAGGTTTACTGAAAGGCTGTACATTCTGTTCACCATAAACCACATTTTGTGTTTTTTTCCTGTACAAGTTTTGAAGACTTCAATTTATCATAATTTTATTTCATCGTATTAGAGTGATTAACAAATATTACAGCTTTACCGCTAGGTAAATGAATATAAGTTTTCCACCTTCCTAAGTTTGGCTTTGTTGTTAACACAGCCATGTTGAATGTGTTTTCTTTGTGTGTTGTACTAAATGTGGTCGCTGTCCATGACATGGTAGAAGCTCAATTGAAGTCAATGCTAGACACCTCCGAACTACACACTTTAATGGATTGCTTAAAGAGTTCCTGTTCTTTAGTAACCCAGCACTTTGAGGTTAAAGGATGGCCGACTACCGGCAAGCGACTGTGGTCAACCCCGTCATCAATAGGACACCCGTTTCCGTTATCTGATAAGCCCTCCGGTGTGATGTCCGTCGGCTAGGTCGGTTGGAACGTCAATCTATTTTGCTTCTCATCCTGCCACGAATGCAGCGCGACGAATGAGTATTCTGGCAGACAGGGAGACCAGTGTAGACCGGATGGGTGGGGCGATAGTCGTGTCATGATAAACGAGTAATTTGTTGGCTATTGACAAGAATGGATGGACTGGATTACCAGTTTAAAACGCCTCCTATGCAAATAGCCGTACCTGCTACCCAGGACAAAAACTGCGACCACTACTGAGCGTATGGCAGAATATTGTGTACGGGACGAACAAGGAGGGTTCGGTCGCTTTGTTCTTTGCAGACTTGAACCTGCCGATGGCTCTGGTCCCCGTGGAGTTGGACCGGGAGCAGACATCAGCCGGCTACTCGGTGCATGAAGTGTGGTAAAAAGTGACTACCGGTAACGATAGTAATCGAATGATCTGATGCCCGTAATACTCAGGGCGGAAATTCAACGCGGATATTGCGGATTTAACACTTTCTTTAGTGGATGTGATTTATTACGTAGGAATGAAAACTGGTTGATATTTATGTGACGGGATTAGCTATGCAATTGAAAAAGAAATACGACAAATACATGTCTCAGAACTAAATATACAAGCACATTCAGTGTCTATGATTACAATTCAAATAAGAGGTCGATTGTTCCTAAAAACGCCAAACACAATTTACTAAGGAGGTTCCAATCAGACTTATCAAGATTTGTGTCCTCCAGCAGTTGAAAACAAACATACTATAACATTTGCTGCAAATACAAATGTAACCAATGGCAAATACGAATGATGGAGCGAAATTGAAATGAGTGTTGTCCAAAAGTACTGGTCTGTATAGAAGAATGTGAATGTTTAGGTGCCATTTTATTCAAAATTGGATTTTTTGCTGTTTTATGAAAGGCACTTGTAGTTTCTCGAACAAATGATTCAATTATTTCTCTATCAAGAGGTATATCATATCAAGTAAATCATTTCAGATCCAGAAAAAAAACGAATCGTTATGAATTGTGATTTTGAACCCCAAACATGACGACAGGTTTGCAGTGCATATTTGACAATTGACAAGAAAAACAATCTATAACATTCTATTGCACCATAATTCAATGAAGCGGTGCATCGGAAAATGAGGGCATTGGGACAAAAGAGCATTCACATGTTCTGGAGAAACTGCATAAAAGTTTTCCACGAAGACGGAATGCTTCCAGCGCACAAAATAATGCACAAAGTCGTTTCTCTAATGGCTTCACCCAACCACAAACATGTTCAAGCAAACCATTATACGCAAGTACTGGCACTAGCCAAACCGCATCATTGCATGAATCTTGTGCTGATTTCCACTAACGTAACGTCTCCTTGGAGTGCTCTCCCATTGATGCAATCCATGGATTCATGTCCGTCCTGCTCTAAAGAGGAGATGATACAATTTCCCGTACACGTAATACATACTTGTGGCATGTACCACATTCGATCCTTATCAATCCTTTCTTCCCGTTCCTGAGACAGGCGAGCAAATCAGACCGTGTGCACTCGGGGGCGAAATATTGCGAAAACTTTCCCCCTCGATGGAAATGGGAGGCACTTGAAAGCAATATTGCTTTGCTGCCGCCACCCCTTACCGTCCCTCGATTGTTGTCTATCAGCACTCGAAGATCTGATTCCGAGCCGCTGTTCGAGTGTTGTCTTGGTCTTCTGTAGTGCGGCGAGAAAGCCATTTCTTCCACACGAGCTCACCTTCATCGGGCTGTGAAAGCGAGAAAAGCCTCCACACTTTTAGTCACGGGTTCTGAAAAAAAAACTGATTCAAGACGTTTCCTTCTCGAATCTATTGTTAGCTTTGTGGAGGTGAGTTTTGGTTTCCACATCTTTTCTTCTATTGAGCAATTTTTTTTTTGCGGGTGCGGTAATGTGTTTCGTTTTGTAACCGAAGTTGAATCAAAAAGAAGATGGGTTCTATAATGACTATTCTTATCATTGGCGCATCATGTGTTGCACAGATTCTTTAAAACTCAGAAATTTACGCCAATCGAACTAGTGATGTCTGTGTCTGCCACGAACTTATTCGCGTTTATCTAATAGCTGAAACGTTCCGATAATTATAGATACACTAACGAACATTTTGCAATTGGAATTGCGTTTAATATTTATTTCATTACACACTGCAGTAGGGTATTCAATCATGGTTTGAACCAAATGGCGGGTTTCAGATGAGCCGTCAAAATAAAGTTGATTTATTTCATTAAAGGGACATGTTAGAACTGCGATTTCTAGTTTGTAAGGAAGCTTAGTTCATTATCTTTCTAAAAAACATCCTGGGTGCACATATTTATGCCTAGTTTCATTGAAAAAACTTAATAATTACATAACTTTGATTCATACCATGGTTTGAACTACACTGTTCATGGTTTGAACTAAATTCGTACCATGGTTTGAACTACTGCAGCAGCCAGCAGCTCATAAATATAATACTAATCACATGCATGGAACGCTGAGGAAATCTGTAGGAAAGCAAATTTGTTTTACTATTCATCTTCTCGCATTCGATTAGTAACTCGAAACGTGTGAAAATCGTCTAAATTATCGATATGAAAATTGCTATTTTTTCATATTGGAAATGTAAACAAAATGCTCCAGCTAGGCGCATGCAGCGCTCCTAGCGGACAGCAGCAGAACATGACTGCATTTACAAGTTCAAACCATGATACGAATTTAGTTCAAACCATGAACAGTTTTTACCTTGTATAAATGTTACTATTTTAACTATTTAAAACTGTTTCTCAATTGTATGATGACGTCAATCGATTCCAGATGAAAATAGCGTTCTTTTGATATATTGATCGCACTCCTGTGTCATAAAATGCGTCCTTTACGAGCTTTTTGAAATTATGCCACTGGTGGGGGGGGATTTGGCGCAAATTCAGGACGTTTTTAAATCGCGTTTTTTAATTACTTAAACAATATGGACGAATGTTTAAAAAAAACTCTATCACTTCCAGTATACCTAAATATTCCATCCATACTGTTTTAGGTTCATTTCCTGCCAATGAGATGGGAATTTCTACTGATTTCAAAATGGTTCAAACCATGATACGATTTTCACTAGTTCAAACCATGATTGGATACCCTACTATAACCCGGAGGAACTTTGATCGGCGGGGTAGCATTGATCAGTTTGACCAATGTCAAGAAATGAACAAATTTTTGACGTTGGACAACGTCTTACCCGAAGGTACTGGGTGTCAAATTAGAATCTTAAATTGGGGACCGTCACGAAACCATGTAAGATTTTGAACGTTAATAGAGCCATTATCTATCAATGGATTTTCGAGATTTATATATCAATCGACTCGGCAACTCTCTAGTAATTTGTCAATTTTATTGAAACTTTTGATGATTTACGATAAACTATTCAAAATTTCCATGCTGGTCCTACCAAGTAAAAATATCATAACCAACCAATCCCGTTCATGTATTCCCAACACGGACATCAGAATGATGTAAGTTACGAACCTTGCGACCCACAGAACGATGGTGTTGGTAGCGATCCTAGCATCGAAGGCGGTTGTTTCTGCATCTGTAGCGCTTTAGAGGCAAACTATCGAGTGGCTATCGTCGACGTCCGCTGTACTCCAGTGAAATATTCTTGTTTGGTTCAGGATCTGGTTTTGTGGCAGGACCAAGGAATTGATTCTTTTCAGGGCCACCATTTTATACGAGGGAAGGTTGTCGCATAGATGGCATCAATGGCAGCCAAGTAAAGTTTTCTAAATATTCTTATTTGGTTTTGTTCCTTTTTGTGACTGGGAAGGCGAATTATTAAATACCAAACGTTTTTTTAACTATCACAATTTTTAGGTTTAGCCGAGACGAATTTCGCTTAAAGTACAAATTATAATCGCTTGGTGACAGCAGAAAGATTCCGTCGGCAGCAGAATCACGAGTGCGCGTCTGAGGGAGAAGCTGCAAAAAAATATAATCTTGAGGGAAAATTTCACTTGACTATCCATGCGAATAATTTTCTGCAGCGTCTTTCTGACGCGCGCTCGTAATTCTGCTACCGACGTAAACTATCGGCCATCACCAAGCAAATAATTTTTACTTTGTTAAAAATTCGTCTCGCCTCAAATTATGGCTTAAGAGCGGCTTTCACAGATTATATCCAATCGATGGCACTTCAGACGCCTCCATTGCAGAAATGTGCTTCACCGCGCTGCTGCCACAGCCGCCATCGTAGCAAAGCAGGCAAGAAAATTTCATCTGAGTGCTGCTGATGCCGACGACGACAACCGCACAACCCACATCATTGGTGGGAATAAAATGTTTGGCAAGAGTTCCGCCGATGCCGATGGTGGGGTCGCGGTCTGCTCTTCGTGGCATCTCGAACGAAATGGCTTTCGCGCGCGGAAAAGCTGCTTTTTCGAAATCAATAAAGTTAATCAAAGAACGACGTCAGAAAGTTGCCGTCCGTAGCAGAATCCTGAGCGCGCATTGTAGGAAGGTGCTACAAATATTTATTCGCATTGATGGCGTCAGTGGCAGCCAAGTGAAATTTTCTCTCAAGATTCCACAATATACAACATGTTTGATCAAAATGTGTCTCCGATACTTAACCATATAAACAAATTTTAACCAACAAAACAATAATACTTCAATCAACAAAATAATAAGCTACAATGCGTATTGTGTTACAATAATATCCTTACGTTGTCCAACGTCTACTTTGCGGTCGTGTCTTGTAGACAACCCTTCTCAGTTTGTTTTCTGTTGATTTAATGACATTACTTAATGTGAGCTAGGTATCTTGATCAAGGCCAATTTTGCTGCAGAATGCTATAACTTACTTACTTACTTATGGATCCTGTACACCTCCGGTGGTGCAGAGGGCCGACTTGAAAGATCTCCATCCTGAGCGTTGCCCGGCTGTCGCTTTAACCTGTTGCCAGGTCGACTTCTTTTATTTCTTTATTGAGGCTTCGCCGCCATGAGCCTCTGGGTCTGCCTCTGCTGCGATGTCCCGCTGGGTTCCAGTCTAATGCTTGTTTACAGATTTCGTTTCCGCCCCTACGTAGAGTGTGGCCGACCCAGCCCCACTTCCGATCCCGAATTTCTGTTGCTATCGGCCTCTGGTGACAACGACGATGGAGCTCGTTGTTTGAGATCCAATTGTAAGGCCACCAGGCCCGAATTATATACCGCAGGCATCTGTTAATGAACACCTGCAGCCGTTGAGTGTTCTCCACTGATACACACCATGTTTCGCTAGCGTATAACAGCACAGATTTCACGTTAGAGTTGAAAATTCGTATTTTGGTGCGTTCACTTATCTGCCTGTTTTTCCAGATATTTCTTAAACTCGCAAAGGCAGCCCTTGCTTTCTTGATCCGTGCGCCTTTGTCGATCTTGGTACCGCCGTCTGACGCCATTTGGCTACCAAGCTACCGGCTACTGTGAAACTGGAAGGAGTCACCGTGTTTACATCCAACGATTTGGTTTTGTAGACGTTGATGACTAAACCTGCCGAGGAGGAGCGCCTCACACCAGCTATGACCCGGATAGGGTCGGACAGGACCCCATTGTGCAGCACTCTACACGAAAAGGCCTCGTACTGTGTTCGATGAGGAGCGTTTTCTCAGGAACCCGCTTGCGTCTCAGGGCGCCCCACATATTCTCGTAATTGAGACGGTCGAAAGCTTTTTCGTATTCGATACCAAGTAAAGGAACTCTTGGAATTCGTTGACCTGCTCTAGAATCACACTGAGCGTGACAATATGGTCCACACAGGATCTTCCGGCATGGAATCCGGCTTGCTGCCGTCGGAGAGTCGCATCGATCTTCTCCTGAATCCGGGCTATAGGACAATTTTGCACAGAACTTTGAGAACGGTACACAGCAACATGTTGGGCCCTCCTTAGCCGTGAGGTAAGATGCGCGGCTACAAAGCAAGACCATGTGCCGGTCTAGACAATTTTCGGTTTGGAAATTGTCTCAACTTCCCTGGACATAAAAGTATCATCGTGTTAGCCTCATGATATACGAATGCAGAAATGGTAACTTTGCTTAGAAACCTCGCAGTTAATAACTGTGGAAGTGCTTAATGAACACTAAGCTGCGAGGCGGCTCTGTCCCAGTGTGGGGATGTAATGCCAACAAAGAAGAAGAAGAAGAACACAGCAACATAATGCCTCGTCAGTTATCGCATACAGTCAGGTTACCCTTTTTGGGCACCTTCACTAAGATACCTTGCATCCAGTCGACCGGGAAAGTTGCGGTGTCCCAGATATTACGAAATAAACGATGCAGTAGTTGAGTGGATATCATGGGGTCAGCTTTGAGCATCTCGACTGATATGCGATCGACCCCTGGGGCAGCCTCGGTGTTGACGCGTGTTATACGTCGGATCCTAGGCAGATCATGCCGAGGTGGTGGTGGCCTGGCCGGTACTTGAAAATTTGTTCGAACTGCTCGAACCAGCGTTTCAGTTGGGTCGGTCAATAACTGATCATTCGCGTTTTTCACAGGCATCGTTGCATTCATCTTCGCCCCGCTTAAGCGTCGTGAGATATCGTAGAGGAGGCGAATGTCCCCGGTTGCGGCGGCTCTCTCTCCTTCGTCGGCCAGAGAGTCTGCCCACGCTCGCTTATCCCGTCGACATGAGCGTTTTACTTCCTTCTCAAGAACCGAGTATTGTTGACGGGCTAAGACGTTGGCTCCTCTGGTTTTCGATCGCTCTATTGCGGCTTTGACTTCTCTTCGCTCCTCTATCTTCCTCCAGGTCTCATCGGTGATCCATTGTTTTCTCTGGGTGCGCAGTTCGCCCAGATTGTTCTGGAACCAGTTCCAACCTAAATGCTGTCAAAGTATTTTTTTATTCGCTCAGGTTGAACTTGTTCCAACCCCAAAGCTGTCGGGTTCGCACTGTGTTGTTTCACGGTTTCGCATCGGGTTCATCAATACAACTATACTTCAACTGTCAAAACCACGTGGGTGGGTGGGACTGGGCAGAA
The DNA here is from genome assembly GCF_024139115.2 of Armigeres subalbatus. NCBI lineage: Eukaryota > Metazoa > Arthropoda > Insecta > Diptera > Culicidae > Armigeres > Armigeres subalbatus. The sequence continues at coordinate 447,953,451 of NC_085140.1, forward strand.
TAAACTAGCAGAAGGAGAGAGAAACGAAACTGTCTGTTTATTAAAATAAAATGCGCGTTGGAAATCTTTTTTTCCGGGAATTTTGTGATATTTGTTGTTGTAGTTTAAAATGAAATTAATCCGGTACTGTTGTCTAGATTCAGTTTTGAATATAATTGATAGGAAAGTTATGTATTCATAAGTTCATTCAGGTTTTCCTCACAGATTGTGTCCCAAATTAGGTCGGTGGATGGAATTATGTAGTTTGGGAATTCCCCTTGAAACTTGTTCACAAAATCCGCTAAGAATTGTCAGAAAAATATATTTGAGGAATACCGAATAGAATTATTTCTTATGCAGAATTTCTTTTGAAATTCTTCCAAAAACTCTTTCGTGCGTTTCAGAATTTTCTTCGGGAATTCTGCCAGAAATTACTTCAGAAATTCTTTCAGTAATTCTTTCTTGAATTTTTGGCGATATCTTTCAGGCATTGCTCCATATTTTTTTCCAAGGGATCTTTTCGAGATGAATTCCTTTGGAAATATCTTTGAATACTGTTCCAGGATTTTCTCTGGAAGTTGCTCCAGGAATTAATTTGGCAATTCCTACAATATAATTCCATCAGGAAATCCTTCTAGAATACGGGAACTTACTCGAAGTATCCTTCAGGAATTGCTCCGCAAGTTTCGTACATAAATTCCCCCGGAAGTACCTTGAGCAATTCCTCCGGGAGATTCTTGAAAATTGAAAATGCACGGGGCCCAAAATCCGGCGGAAAATTTTCCCGAGATGTAAGGCTACCTTTATCAGGAGAGGTAGCGAGGAAAAAAAATTAGCGAATCATGGAGAATTGCTGAAATGCTGAAGTGCTGAAATTTTTCTGAAAAAAATTAATAATGGTTTTCTTATCTACGCTCTCATAATGGATTTTCATAACATAATCTACCATAAGCAGTAGGAATTACGTTAAAATAAAAATCAATGAAGAGAGCAAAACCGTAATAATCTCTTTGATACCTACCAACTTTTTAACTGATTAAGAACTTACTCTACCGGCGCATCAGATCGCAGATTGAATAACACACGAAGCAGGGTAGCAGTGAAGCATTCTTCCCGAAATAACAGGAAAACTCATTTCCCCAGAGCCTTTGGCAAACGACCAACAACACAGCCAACAAGCATAAAGCTTCCGAAGATGTAGATTATTTTGAAATTCCTAGCAACCAACTAGGTATACGGCATAAGCTTCTGCGGAGCGTGCTTCTGGCGTCGTCATTCGCCTCAGTCGAAGCTCCACAATGGGGATGTAGGTATGTGTTGTGTTGTTCGTTCTTTAAAAGTGCACACCGTGCTGATGCTGACAGACGACGAAGCAATGAAGCTATTCACGGTAGTTTATGATCGGGTTCGACTTTTGCACCGGTTCTTCCGGCACAGTAACGATGATAGTGGAGCTTCACCCACCACCGACAAACGCAAAATAAACTTGGAAGAATTCCTCAATCTTCCACGATTTTATCACAGTGTACTGATGCGATAAAAATGTTTCCATTTGATATAGATTTTATTGTAATTTTGAAAAAAAATGCTATGTCAGACAAAATGCTTCCAAAAATGTGTATTTTATACTTTAAAATTGGTAAAACTATTTTTTACACATTCGACCATTGTGCATCGATGGGTTGATTTTTCCAGTTTTAACACCGTGTTCTGCTTTTCAGCCCAGCAATGGCAAACTCGTGTTTCGCGTTTATTTATCGTAAGTAAATATCTCTTTCCATAAGCCCGGCTGATGGAATATGAAATAGGGTTCTTTATTATGCATATCGTGCCATATGCTGCTCTTGTTGTTTTTATCAGGTGAGAGGATTTTCTACTGGTGCTGCTCCAGCCTCCGTTTCCGGATGATTTTGGTGTAGCGCGATGAACGCCCAGCCGGATGTTTCATAGATTGCAACATTGTCTTGGAAAATTAAATCGAAGGCTCTTTCTTCACGGAAGCTACTCTATTAGTCAGTTTAATTAATAGTCGTTTAACCCATTAACGCTCCTCAAAAGTTTCCAAAAGCTGTCTTATTTATCCCCGTTATTTCTATTCTTGTGTAGCGATCCTAAAAGCCATGCAATAATCAAAATCATTGTTTTTCGACATTTAAAGTATGTCATGTAAACGTAAGAAAAGAAAGATTGGAGTTTTTTCAAGCGGCACACTATAAATGTGTCCAGCCCATCGAATATTTCCAACAAGAGGGGTGTATTAAAAGTCTTCCATTTTCGGGAGATAGTAGTAGTAGTACTAGTAGTAGTAGTAGTAGTAGTAGTAGTAGTAGTAGTAGTAGTAGTAGTAGTAGTAGTAGTAGTAGTAGTAGTAGTAGTAGTAGTAGTAGTAGTAGTAGTAGTAGTAGTAGTAGTAGTAGTAGTAGTAGTAGTAGTAGTAGTAGTAGTAGTAGTAGTAATAGTAGTAGTAGTAGTAGTAGTAGTAGTAGTAGTAGTAGTATTCGATGGGCTGGACACATTTCTAGTGCGCTGCTTAAAAAACTAGTTCGCTCCAAATAGAATTGGTTGAACAAGTTTTGAAATCATGTAGACAGATGATGCCCAAAGTTATAACGAGTGAGACATCATAGCAAGTTGAAACTATTCGCTGAACCTGGCACTCCACAATGTCCCGGAATCCATGCAAAGATTGTCGATTGTTGTACGTTGACGAGATTTGACCTCAATCCACGCGAGTCTTGTGTGAGCAGAGCGTTTTGAAGTGCAACGGTTTAACGGCGGTGATAAATAGGGCCGCGGTTTGGCAACTCAACAACCGTCCCACGAAGAACCTCTGTATTGTCTCCTCTCTTGAAGCGTCTTGCAATGGAGCAGTTTATGTTGGCTGTGGGTGAGTACCTGCTCCTTGATTCATACCAGTGGATCTTGGCCACTGGGGAACACGGATGCGGGCAGAATACTGTGGTTCCCGGCAGTACAATCGACGCAGAAAGCAGTCATGAGGCATATGAAGCAGTCAGTACGCGGTGGCGAAGTAGCGAGATGCCTTCCTCGGCTCAGGTAGACTCGGAAAGTATGGTAGGTTAGAGAGGAGTTGGAGGCGATTTGAACATAGCTGTTGAAAATTGTGACAAAACGTTGAAGAGGTCCGATGCAGGTGAGGTGAGCTCAAGACCATACAGCCGATGGCAGTCGATAATGGCTTCCCCAATGCAAAGGCGAATATCCTTGTTACTGGTGCTGTAGGGTTTTGAAAGCGTTTTGATTAAGTTAACCCTGGTACAGTAGTTAACTTTCACGGAGCGGAAATGGGGCAGAAAGGTGAGGCCACGGTTGATGGAGACGTAGAGTACTTTAACAATTTTACGGTTGGAGATAGACCGATGTATATCACAACATATACGCTTCGAGGTTTTGCTTTTAGTAGATATTTTGATGAATTTGTCCCTCTTCTGATTACACAGGTTTTAGATAAGCAGATAAGCTTTTTTGTGAGCACTTAGTTTGTACTATTTTGGCAATGGGGAATCCCGAACACAGTGTTTCTGTCTGCATTACCAACTAGAAGTGCGGCGCAATTCACTTCCCGGATGTAAAAACTGTTGTTGTTTCTCTTTTATTTCTTCTCTTGAATTAAAAAAAAAACTTGAAAAAACTTTAAATTAAAATAACAAGACAAATCCGTTGACAAATACAAAGAACTACGACGGCAGGCTGTCAGAGTAAAATCCTTGGAGGGTCCGGGCTGGATCAGAGATGCTTCTCTAGCCTGAGTTGGAAGTATTCCTGCTATATCTCCGCCAAAACTTACTGTAGGCCAAAATGGTCTTGTGCGCTATTCTCCGGTCGTTTCTTCTGAGAGCAGAACGAAGTTTGAGAGCTTATTACATCATTAACATTTATTAAAATAAAACTTAATAGGGGAACTGTTCCGTTTTCCATCTCACTGAACATATATTCATCTCATCGCAAAACAAAGAAATACAGCACCAATCTCATCGCTTCTTTATGCTAACACGCGTGCTCACTGCTGAAAAAATCACAAAAATAAGAAACAAACCAAATTCCTTTTCATTGCTTTGTTTTTCATGGGATGGAAATAGGAGCTATGAGATGAAGTGCCGAACCGTTCCCCTATTATGTAAACAAATCGAAACTTTTTTTTTAGAAACCCAGAATCACTATCTTCAACTAGAGGTCGCACTGAATAATTAACATCTAGAATAGATTAGACAACGGGCAACGTTTTCTCCTTACCAGGGCGGGAATCGAATCCACATTCCCCACAACACATGTGTCTAGACGACACTCGGTTAAGAAGCCCACTTCGAAACATATTCTCTTACACTGTAGAATAAACATCATTCGTAACGTACCTATAAAGATGCCTATATCTGAATTGGAGAATTATTCATCCCTCTTTCACATAAAGCCGAAAAAACATTCGAACATAAAAAAAAAACGAAACAAAAACAAACAAATCAAATCAATGCTGAAGGCTATAAGAGCACGTACAATCTTGTTACCAATGATTCCCCTTCATAACTACCCGCCTTGAGTAAGTCGAAGATGGAGAAAATATATTCTCCATCTCGGATAAAAGTGGAAACCGTTGTCGAAACGACATGCAGGAAGTGGAAGAAAATCCCTCCCGGGAGTTGTCCCCATGGCTACACATCGCGCGCCGGTCAATGGCAATAAACAAATCTCTCGTACAATATTAACACCACTAATGCCAAATTGTTTCCCCCCGGAGTGCAACAGTTGCTCGTTCGGCAAACATAATGGAAAATAATATTCTTATGAAACGGCATTGGAGGAGCTGACTTTCCGATTTGCTCGGAAGTGATGGAAAATTAATATTTGAACAATCGAATGCTGTGTCAAAGTGGTCGGGCCACCGAAGCCAATATTTGCAGATTTATCGTCGATAAATTTAATTTTTCTCAAGCAATGGAAAGAACTCCGTTTGCTAACAGTAACACATACCCGACCCGTGTGGCTCCACTCATTAGAAATGCTTTTTGTGAGCCCGCTTCTTCTTGAACGTCACGTTACTTCCAAGCAGGGGGTTATTTATGGCTTTCAACTTTTCATCCTTTCGACTTTTCTAGTTCATTTGGCACATCTCGTGGGTAAAAGTGGTTCCAATCCAACTTTCCCCATACACTATCCCGTTGACGGCTGAGTCAACTGGCAGCGTATCCGGCTCGACTCGCTTGGAGATTTAGCCGGGAAAAAGTTTTTCTCCTTGGATTGTTTTCAGACGGTTGCTTCCGTATCTCCGTCTGGTGTTTGCGGAGCCTGGGCTGAAAAGCTCGAGACGACGGGCAAATAAAAAAGGGCAACATAATTAATTACCGTTCGTTTGTTCAAGTATACTGTCCTCCGGGTGCTGTGTGGTACAGGTTCAAGAATTGCAGTTTTCTTTGATTAAGTTTAACTTAGGTTATGTTTGACAGAGAAAAGTTGAAATTGAAACTGATTCTTTAGAACAAATGTTAATTTTCAATGCTTACATTTGGCCTTCACTCCTATTATGACAAGCCCCATTGATTTCCCAATATAGGTGATTGGCCATAATGGGACAAAAGTACGACAATTGGAACAAAGGACGTCAATCATTAAGTGAAATTAGTGCTAGTTGATATTGGATGAGTTAAAAGTGTTATTGTATTATATAAATATGATTTATGAACTTGCACATCATTGTTGGAAATTTGATGTGTAATTCGGTGTATAATAGTTTTCAAAGTTGGCTCTGGCATGTTTCACCTTAATTCCAGTTTTTAATTGTAATATGTAGTTAATGAAGGATTGATTAAACGTGCGAATTTTAAACGAAATTTAATATGACCTAATAATTTCGAATGGTTTCACAAATTTAAGGACGAACTTTTTATTTTAAAAACCATGTATCTCGGAGATTTTAGAAGTTTTTGCTTGCAAAAACAGTAAAAGTTTAATCGACTCGAAGTCGAGTCAAGTACGAGACACTGAAGACGACCTTACTGTTGAGGTCGAAATACTTATCTGTCAAGGTACAATTAAGTGGTGGAATTAAATGGGATTGTACAAACTCGTCTTATGACAAGTACCCAGCGTGTTCATATAAGTCGCTAGTAGACCTGTGCGCCGCCGCGCCACGCCGCCGCCGCCGACACTTATTGACGTACGCCGACGCCGGTCAAGGTGTCGGCGGCGCGCCATACGCCGGTTGGCTGCACGCCGCCGAATTTCGTATTTCACGCCGATGTTTGGCCAACACTAAAATCACATTATGCAGTGCGTTTGCATCTGCCGAACCAAGGCAACCTATCAAGCATTAATTAAATAGGGGTAATGACGGCTTTGGCAGGTTTTGTTCTATTATTGGCAGGGGGGTTTTTTATGACTGACTATGCTCAAATTTGGCCCAAACATTCTTTGCATATCAAAGAATATTGTGGCCAAATTTCATAAAATTCGGTCGACAAAAACCCCCCTGCCAATAATAGAACAAAACCTGCCAAAGCCGTCTGTTCCCCTAGCTATTATACCTTTAGCAGACTTGTTTAATTTTATCCCTGTCACTTTAACACGCTTTGGTATGTTAAATGTTAGGTCATCCAAAAACTTCTTGGCTACAGATCTACAAATCAATGAGCGTGGCGATTAACTTCTAATCTCATATGTAACTTCATGTGGAATAACCTCATTCTGGTCGCATTGGGTGGTTCATCATCTTTTTAATGGTTGGAATGTTACATATCTTAATTGGTCCAGTGCTTAAACACTCAGTTTTTATTTATACAGCTCGCCAAATTCCACACAGCCGTTAGCCCAGCAAAATAAAAACTGATATCCCGGCAAAAATAACATTTGTTGGCTGGTTTTCGGCAAATAATTTGCTGATTTTCAGCAATTTTGACAGAAATCTTGGCAAAAAACACGTTTGTTGGGGCTCGGCTGTGCGAATCTCGGTAAAAGTTTAACAAATTGCTGAGATCCCGAAAAAAAATACAGCTACAAATCAACACCAAAATGAATGTTGGATTTGGATTCCCAGTCTGGTATGATTTTTTTAGCTTCCCTGGGGATGTAGTATCATTGTGTTAGCCTCATGATATGCGAATGCAAAACTGATCTTTTGACTTCTGGAGCTGGAGCACGATTGGGCACGTGACCCAACAAATTGAACATTTCATTCATCTTCCTTGTAATTGCTAGAATTGCTTTAAAAAAAATTGGTTTCGATTTATTTCTATAAACAATTTCTTGATTTTCTTGAAATAATTTCCATGAAGTCCTGGAGGAAGTTCTGAAGGTATATCTGAAAAAAATACATACAAATACAGTTTTGGAAGGAAATGGTGTTGGAAATTCTGAAATAATTATTAGATTAATTTCCGAGGGAATGGAATGTCTTATGAAATACCTAAAAAATTCCAAAATAATTTCCGAAGGAATTTTGTAGAAATTTTTAAAAGTATGTATGTATGTATGTGGTTATCCATCACCCTGGCTTGAGTCTTGCTCTGCATGCGGCTCCACCCAATAGTACAATCGAATTTAATTACCATTCTGCTTTCAATGCACTTCTGTGTGAAGGGCAAGCAACGGAGATGGCGGACCCGTAACCAGAGACACCTTCGTGAAGCCCGCGGGATAGAGAGAATCTTCTTTCAGCAATGTAATCCAACAGACTAATAAATAGATTCGCAATCCTTTTTGAGTTTTCCGAGGGATGGCTTCTTTGAAGAATGGCACGTCGAGTCCATTACAACTGTGGGGAAGTATACCCATCTACATGAGTAGAAATGATTAAAAGTATTACTAAAAAGAAATTCTGAAGGAATTCTTTATGGAATGGTCAGTGTGAATCTTGAATTTTTGAAGGAATTTCCAGAAGAATTCCTTAATAAATTTCTTAAGGTCTCAAGAAGTTCCGAAGCAATTCCTAGGGGGAATTTAAAAGAAAAGCCTGGTTTCATTTGTGGAGAATTTTTGAAGAAATTCTTGATCGGATTGCCGACGGAGTTTTAGAAGGTATTTTAGGATGAGTTTCCTGATGACTTACCGAATTAATTCCTGAATATTTTTCCTAGGGAAAACAAAAATCTGTAGAAATTTTCGAAGGAACTCATGCAAAAAATTCCCAAAGAATTCTTGAGAATATCGGAATATCTGCAATCTCGATATTTTGGGAGTTTTTCTTGGCATGCAGTCTTGATTCTGAAGCCAAAACTGAGTTTGTTCTACTACTGTCCAGACTTTCGAAAAAAATTCCTGGAGAGCTATAGGAATTTCTGTGTACTTACCAATAGCTATTTGTTCAGTAAATCCCTTAAACATTTCTTCGTAAATTACTTTCAGAATTCTTTCGGATATTCCTTCAGAAATTCATTTATTTTTTATTTATTCTTTATTATAGAGTGGATGTGATACTTTCGTGATACTTATAAGACTGAAAGAGCCGATAATAGTCAAACAAAATTTATTATAGAGGTTTTCAGCCCTGGTTCACTGCCGTGAATCGCATATTTGTCCCATATGAATAGGAAACCCAGCAAAGATGGGACAGATATGCGATTCACGGCAGTTCACCTCTTTGAAATTCATTTAAAAATTCTGTTAGAAAATCTTTTCAGGTTCTCTTTCGGTTATTCCTTTAAGAATTGAGTCGGGAATTCCTCCAGGAGGTCCTTAGGAAATTCCTTCAATAAACTATACAAAATTCATACAAGAATAATTCTGGAAAGGATTCTTATTTGGAGGAATTTATGAAGGAATTTTCGAAGAAATTTCCAAAGTTATTTGAGCGTTAAACTTATTTTCAATAAAAAAAAACACTTAAACAAAGGTTCAAAAAAATGAAAGGAATTTACAAACGAAATTTAAGAAGATTTCCCAAAAGAATGTCTGAAGGTATTCTCGAAAGAATTCTTAAAGGAATTTTAAAAGAAATTTTCGACGTGCTACAGGAATTTCTGGAATTTTTGCTAAAGGAATTTCCGGAGGAATGTTCGAAGTAAGCATATGCGGTATTTCGAAAAATTTCGTTTCAGGTGGTTCGAAACGAAATTCCGCGGAATTTCGCGGAATTTGAGCATGGCGAAATCTGATTTCTTGATTTCGTTTCGTTTCGTAAAATTACAAAAATTTCGCTAGAAAAAACTAGCTTCTAACGAAATTTAACGGAATTCCGCGGAATTTCGAAACAAATTTAAACTTAAACCATACTTTATATTATCGAAAATTTTGGCTGCGCCGCTGAACAAAACCGTAAATTTGTTTTTAAAACTTTTTTTCTATCAATGCTTACTACATAACCTCATTCTTAGTCGTCAAATATGCATGTATTTCTTCTATGAAACGTCTTTAGTGTTTCCATGATTAAAATTCAAATTTTGTGATATTTTTTTTACTATTTGCACAATATGAATGCGGAATCGATCGTGTTGCTGCAGGTCATGGGACGGCAGCTAGTCCAGGAAAACGCGAAGTGATAAAAATCTACCTCGCGTAGCAGAAATTTGTTTAACTAGTGTGCAATCGATAGTGTTGATGCTGATCACGCCAGCTAGTGTGGGAGAACGCGAAGTGATAAAACCAATGTCTGCATCGAAGAGCACAAAATTATTTAGTGCGGAATCGATCGTGTTGTAGAAGATTATTAAGGTCATTCCTGACGGATTCCAATTTTCAAAGTACTCGCGTTTTCAAGGGCACACCAGTCGATACGGAAGCAACGCACAACTGTCATTTTTGTTGATTTAGTTTAGCTGCGTCGCAGCATGCGTGAAAAAATAAAAATGACAGTTGTGCGTTGCTTCCGTATCGAATGGTGTGCCCTTCAAAACGCGAGTACCGTCGTTCGGGGTGGCATTGGGCCTAAGGGGTAAGATTGGGCCAAAAACGAAAAATGTTTAAACTCCTTATATCTCAGAAACTGTTACGAATTTTGATGAAAACTTCAAACGGTTCGAAATTATATTAAAATTCACTTCTAGGAAATCACAAAACAAATTCCAAGAACTAATTGTGCTCGTACCATAATGCTTGGAATTTGAATGTAAAATTATTGATCGAATGAACCCGTATTAAAATAGTGTCAGTAATGCCCCACAAATCTATTACATAACTAGTTTTTAGATCGATGGATACCTGGTTATCATGTTACGATAATCTGTTGGTATTTTATCGAATTTTATGAATATTTATATAGCGGTTCTGGTTTTTCTTAACAACGAGCAATGCACGCTGAGAAGGGGTGAGATTGGACCAAGCCTTCCGTTGATTTGCCATACATAGTTGGTAAGAGCCGTAATGTAGGCAATTATTTTTAATGAACGATTGAATCGTTACATCGTCACCGCTGAACTTTATTGTACTTGGCCCAATGTCACCCCCTGTGAGGGGTGAGAATGGGCCAATTTTAAACAACATATAACTTTGAAGAATTTCCCTCATTTATTATTTTTTCCTCATACAGTGGTAAATTCAATGTTCAAGCTTGTACCAAACTAATTAAAACTTGATTCCAATGTTAACTACTAGAGCTTTGTAACATTTACTTGGAGCATACCACATTTTGGCCCAAAGACACCCCCGTTGGCGGTACTTTGAAAATTGGATTCCGTCAGGAGTGACCTTAAACGAAGCACATTGGTCTTGCGTTGGATTGATTCGAAACACATTTTTCATCTTCTTGTTTTCAAAATAAGCTCGTTCACAATAAATATTTTGTCGCTTACCAAGGGGTTTCACGTGAATTACCTTCTCAACTAACCAACGATTCTTTTCCCGTAGCACTTACGGAGATGCAGTGCAGAGCATTCCTCGATCTCTTATAACAATGAGTGTGAAACTAAGCAAGCAAGCATACAATAAGAATAACTTTTTTGTATCGCAAGAATATTATTTAATTGGTGAGCTGTGCATATTTGCTGTTTCTCGGCCAATCATCATTAGCAACTACGATGTGTACAGTTAATCAAGCTGACAAGCTTTTTTTGACTATTTGCACAATATGTAAGGAACATTACAGATTTGTGGGCATTTCTAGATCTTCGCATAGAATTTGCAAAAAAAATCCAGAACGGGTGGAAAGATCATTAAAATTGCTGAAAGTTCTTTACTTATGATTGCTTTCAGCTTATACTGACTATAACAGCTGTTCTCATATGCCAAGGACACACAGAAAAAAGCTCGGTTTGTCGAGCTGATTGTATATAACTATGGGTCTGTGAAATTCAATCTGAGCTACATATCTTTGTGCATTTTAGAAAGGTATGCTAAATATGTAGACGAAGAATAAGAAGGAATAAATTTTGGCTGATTCGCCCTTTTCAAATGTTGGTCTAGTAATATCAGTTCTCTATCTACTGTTACCGAATATATTAACAATGGACGAACCATCGGCATACTTGCATAACATGTATATACATAGGAAACAATATAGAGTCTTTTCACCTATTTCATAGTTAAAGTGTACCCACTGTCCTATCCCCTCTCCCTATTTCGGCTCTTGGAGCAAAATTGAAAGAAAGACGGAAACACCATTTCCGCTATACCGAAGCCGAACGTCGAAGGAGGGGTGCAGAGACAGAGAAAATCGAGGGAGCCGAGCGAAAGATCGTGGTCGTGGACTAGTCGAGGAGTCGTGTTTTGACTGTGGTCGGGTACAGACCTCTCGATTGACCGGAGAAAAGCTGTAAAATAAGATCCTTGTGAAGCGTTGATTTAGCGAGGACTTACCCAAGCAGCACGCGCAACATCTTTCAAATAGGTGTTTGTTCCTAATAAATTGCATTGAAGGCACTGGTAATACATCGAGTCACATTAAAGCCACTTCCCTGTTTCAGAAAATCACAATGTTTCATTTCCGTTAAGGTGGCGTCTCACTATTCTACCCATCTGACTTCTTGGGTGGCTTAAAATTCGATGTGTTTCATATCAGAAACAAAACAGATAAGTTGCAGAAAAAATAACACTTCGGTTTATTGCTGTTACGACAATGTTTCTGATATGTTGCAAAACACTTTGAGCTCAGCTGAGCAGTATTTTATGTTTGACAGTCCTCTGCATGTTCCGTATAAGGTACAATGAAGTTACAAATGACTTTGTTGTTTATGTAGCGCACTTGTAGCAGAATCTCCAAATAGAATTGTTGGTGTGATGGTTATAGTAGAAGGTTGCAAATCTCAAGGTCCATGGTTCGATTCCCGGTTGGTTTTTGTGTTTTTATTTTCATTGTAGCCGCAAGATGTTGCAAATAGACTCCACCTCTTGCGCTTTTTGCGTCACAAAGGAGTTCCAAATACGACGCGTTGTGCATAAGTCAGACCTTTAGTAAGTCACACCACAGTTGTTGTTACTCACTGAGAAACAAGAGGTGTTGCTTGGGTAGTGTGCTGGTGAAGGGAGCCTATAACGTCCCGAATATTGAAGAGTGTGCGTGGTGAACGGCTGCTACCCGTCGGGAGGATTATTTCCGATAGAAAAGCCCGTAGTGCGTCGTGAGTCCCGCGAAGCCGAAAAAAACCTCGACTATTTCTCAAGCTGCATCCACGTGCTAAACGTTACCGTCTCGCCGGCTGTCTATCCCACCGAGCTGGGAACAAACCTCGAAGAATCACCAATCGTCGCAGTTTTCAACGTCGCGGCTCATCCCGCGGAACCGAGACAGAGCATCGGCAATCCGCCCACGTGTCCAACATTTCAGCCTCGTCGGCTGCCGGCCCCTTGAAGCCGTGAAAGTGTCCAACGCTGCAGATCATCCCCGTGAAGCCGGCATCCCCGCGGCATCCTCGTGAAGCCGAGAAAAATCTTCGACAAATCGCCTATGTGTTCAACGCTGCAGATCGCTGGCTGCGATCCCCAAGAGGACTGGAAAAAAAAATCTCGAACTAACCCTCAAGCTTCCGCCCACGACATGTCCAACGCTAAGACCGTGTCGGCTGCCTACCTCGCGGAGCCGGAAAGACGACATAACGAGTCATCGAGCCCTCCCCTTCCACGTGTCCAAGACTACAGCCTTGTCGGCAACCTATCCAGAGGACCTGCAGAAGCATAGTTGCTTCAAACTACCAACCACTGTCAGCCCGGTCAGCAATCCACTAGCGGAGCCGAGGAAGAGCTCCTTCAAACCCCGTTGCAGGTACCGTTGAGTACCCAGGTATGTCAAAACACCTGAGCTTGACAATGTCGACCAACCTTGTAAGGCCGCAACCCTTCCTTTCCTCCCACTAATCCAAAACCAAGGAATATCAAATGAAAAATAAAATATAATTAGAAATGTATCTTTAAATCTTCGGTTCTTTCAAACGCTGACCCTATGTGCATGCAATTGCGTCGAACTCTCGTTGTGTTGTCCACTTCTCTTCGCTATTCCGTCGTGTATCCCTTGAGCAAGTAAAGGTAAGCCTGAGAACCCCAACGGTGAGCTAGTTTGGGACGTGTAGACGTTCACTGCATAGAAGGCGGACGTCACTGGCAGTTACACTACGTATACGCCTGGCAGATGTGGATACATAATAGAGTATCTAAATAAGAAAATAAATCTAAGCATTCATTTTCTAATTTTGACTAAGTCAAAACTGTAAAACCACGCTGACAAGACAATATGAAGTAGAGTAGAGTGGGGCAAGAGTACGCACTTAGTTTTCAATCGATCATGTGGCCCTTATGAAGCAAGCTTCTGCATATCAAATCAGTGTCGATGATTCATATACTCTTCATTTATGTTACCCAGTGGAAAAAATATTGAAATTATTGAGATTCGTTTTAGTAGAACCCTTATTGCAAGACAAGTGAAAATCGCACTCTTACCCCACCGGTGGGGTAAAAGTGCGCATCGGGTGGGGTAAGAGTACGCATTTATCCAATCATGTACTTTAAGTATATATTAACACAAATAAGAGTTAATAACATTTAATTGATGTTTAATGAGCATATATTATGGAATGTTTAAAGATTACGTAGCTCTTAAAGGGGGAGGGGGTCCTAAAAATGTGCACTTTCATACGAAAAACCATTGTTTTTTATATACACAAACAACTACAGAGGTAAAAATATATATCAGGTTTCGCGTGGCGTATACAAAGGCATTTCCTTCACGTATCGTAAAATTTGGCTATTTAATCACCCCTCCCCCCCACCTATCTTACATTATTTGTATGAATCCTCTAAAAATTATATGGATCACACATCTCGCAACCCCTCCCAGCTAAACGTTGCGTAATTTATGAATGTTTCTTTTGATTAAATGAAATTATCATTTAGATGAAATTGTGTTTTCGTACTATGTTTAGGTGTAAAACAAGTCCTAATACAATTTCATTATTTCGCTTCAGTGCTTTGTTCGCTCCTTTCTAACACCGAATTACTTCAACTTATCCTAAAAACTTGTGATAATTTCGAATTCTGTCCCTTTTTTCTTAGTTGTGGATCTTTAGGCTTTGGAAGAATTCTTATTTCGGCCGGAGATACGGGTTTGACATCATAACTTGAAGATTCATATGCGTACTCTTGCCCCACCGGTTCCTGCGTACTTTTACCCCACAGTCCCAAAAATTATTCAAGTAATGGTTTTGACTTCTTGGAAAACCAACCGGATTGGTGTTCTGTACCATAAAGTACTCTATACAATAGGTTATTGAAATGGTATAATGTTCACCTGATTGAACGTATATATGGTAATGAAATACTAGTTGCGGAAATCAAATTATTTTTAGCAAAATGACCAAAAAGTTATTTAACTCCATATCTCCTTTGTTGTTTAATCGAATCGTTTACAATTACACATGATAATAGTTGGCCAGAATACCTGTCAAACTGATGCAGTGCTGCTAGTTTATCTTTTTTTATTACTTCAAAAAATCGAAAACGTACTCTTACCCCACGCGCACTCTTGCCCCACTCTACTCTATGCTTCAGCATAATTACATAATTCTTAAGTGAACTAAGGTTTTATGCGAAATTTGAATCCGTATATGAAAAATCCCACAATTTCTTTATTTTCATATTTAGTACATAAAACTGATATGAAATTGAACTGATATAAAATTGATCAGATACGGGAACACACGCTCCACGATAAATTCCTTTGAAAACGGCACAAATGCTGGGGTATTGCTTTATAGCCAATGGTATATGCGGCGAGAATGTGGCGATTTATCACAAATTTAATAAAAATTCCGCGGAAAAAAAATAAAATTTCGTTTCGTTTCGAAAAATTTCGAAATAAATGAACCTTGATTTCGTATCGTTTCGAAGTCTCGAAAGAAATCTTTATTTCGTTTCGTTTCGATCCGAATCAACATAAACATTTTAAATTTCGTTTCGTTTCGTTTCGTTAGGAAAAAGAGTGTTATCGCATACCCTTAGTTCGAAGGAATTCCTATAGGAAATTCAGAAAGAATTCCTGGAAAAAGTTCTAAATAAATTCCAGAGGAAAATTTCGAAAGAATACCAAAAACATCTTCTTAGAGTTTCCGAAGAAATTTTTAAGGAATTACTGGAAGAATTTCCATTAGAAATCCCTAAAAGAAATTCTTGAAGGAATTGAAAAAAAAACTAAATCGAATTCCGAAGGCGTTCTCCTAAAGGGATTTCCGTATTCCTCAAACAGTGTCCGTAGGTATTCCGATGGAAATTCATGAAGGAGTTTCCATGGGTATTTTCTAAAGAATTCTTAAAGGAATTTCCGAAGGAAAAAAGTTTTCAAATGAATTTCCGAAAAAAGATCCCAAAAGACTCCGTAAAGGAGTTTCAGAACCAATCCCTAAAGTAATTTCCAAGGAATTTCCTGAAGGAACTTTTGAAAAAATTTTGGAAAGAATTTCCGAAGCAATAGCCAAATAAATTTTCAAGGGAATTCTTGGAGTAAGTTCTGAAGGAATTCATAGGGAAATTATAAATTAGTTCACCGAATTCCTTTTTCGAATTTTCTGAGGAATATCTTGAGGAATTTCCAAACGAATTTCTGGATTTATATCTGAAGTACTTTCCACTGAATTTATGTGCTGTGATGCGGCAATATCCTAATGTAAGATGTTATGTAAACTTTTGCTGTGGAGATAATAGCTATTAGCATGTTCACCCTATCAGTCTATCTGTAAACCTAAAATACAATAAAAGCATAATAGGCCTTACTGCGTGATTTTTTTTTATCAGCTTAAAATCATTCACGCCGATTCACGCCGCCGCCGCCGCCGAACATTGCTTACGGCGTGACGCCGCCGACGCCGCCACCGCCGGTGTAAAAATGGCCTTACGCCGCCGCCGTTCACAAATACTTCGGCGCACAGGTCTAGTCGCTAGAGCTTTAACAAATACTTAACCATTCATATAAGTCCGAAGAAGATGTTCAAGGCTCTACATATTGTCCGAGAGTTGAATTCAATTGATCTACCAGGTCTACCATCATTCAAATAAGTCCAACGCAGATTATCTAGGGTCTGCAAATTGTCCGGGAGTTGTGTTCAATTGGTCAACTACGCCTGGCATCAAACCGTTAGCAACCTAGCGTGTCCATATAAGTCTCTAGAGCCTTTGCGAATGCGTCATCACTCAAATAAGTCCAACGTAGATATTCTAGGGTCTAAAAAGTTGTTCGGGAGTTGAGTTCAATTGATCTACCAGGCCATCTACGCCTGCTATCAAACCGACAGCAATCCTGCGTGTCCATCTAAGTTCCTTAAACCATTGCGAATGCTTCAATATTCAAATAAGTCCAACACAGATGTTCACGGGTCTCCGAATTGCCCGGAGGTTGAGTTCAATTGGTCTACCGGGTCAACTACGCCTGGTATCAAAGCGATAGCGACCCAGCGTGCCCTAGTAGCACACATGTTTCACACAGGTTACAGCAACTCACATGTGACCAAATTTAGTCACAATCTAGTTGTTGAAACCATTTTTGTCCGACTTGTGTTGCTCGTGGTGTTCATATAAGTCTCTAGAGTCTTTGTGAATGTTTCACGCCCCTGGACCCCCCCCTAAATCCAGCCCTGTCAATGAAGATGTTCTAGGGTCTTTAAATTGTCCGGTTGAGTTCAATTGGTCTGACCCAATTTGTAGACCCTAGAATATCTTCCCAAGCAACACACATGTTGTAGAGAAGTTACAGTAACTCATATGCAACCAAATTTTGTCACATTTGAGTTTCCGTTACCAAAACAGTGTGAGCTGTGCTACTCGGGTTAGATGGACTTATTTGAATGATAAAGCATTCGCAAAGGCTCTAGAGACTTATGAAGACACGCTGGATTGCTATCCGTTTGATACCAGGCGTAGTTGTCCTAGTGGAATAATTCAACTAATTTATCTGACAATTTGGAGACAATTTGAAGCATTCAAAAGGCCTCTAATGACTTATATGTTCCCGCTAGGTTACTATCGGTTTGAAATCAGGCGTAGTTGACCTGGTAGAGAAATTGAACTCAACTCTCGAACAATTTGGAGAACCTAGAACAACTGAATGGTGAAGTTTTCATAAGGCTCTAGAGACTTATATGGATTCGCTAGGATACTACCTACCTGGATACCTGGTTGGCTACATCGACGATACACCTGTGCCTGGCGTATTGTAGAGCTCCATAATCGTCGGTCTTGGGCGATGTTCCTCCAGTTTCCCCGAACGTTCAGGGTCCCTCAGTCCGATTCCACCGCGTGCAGCCAGCGTGTTCGTGGCCTTCCACGAAGTTGCCGGCTCATATCTATTCGCTATTCTTTCTTTCGACATTAGCACTAAGTGACCAGCCCACTGAAGTCTGCCGTATTTTATACGATTCACAATATTTTCTTCTTTGTATACTTGATACAGCCATGATTCGTGCGTCTGCGCCATACACCATTTTCCAGTTTTCCTCCGAGTATTATACGCAGCACTTTTCGCTAGAAAACTCCGAAAGCTCTTCGGTCTGCCTCTTCCAACGTACATGCCTAATTTCCATAAAGGGCCGCTGGTTGAATCAGAATTTTGTTTAAATTTTCCGTCTGCATGTTGCGGTACCTGAGCTGGTTACGTAATCCGTAAAAAGCCCTATTCGCAGCAGCACTACGTTTTTTCACTTCACGGGAAACGTCATTGTCACATGTCTCAAACGTTCCATGGTAACCAAATTCTTCAACAACTTCAAACACATCCCCATCAAGCACTACCTCAGTACCAACACCACTAGGTAAGCCTATCTTCGCCGTCTCCCTCTTCAGTAGGACAAAAGCCTCTTTCACTGCTCTGCGATCGATTCCAATAAGGTCATTGTCGTCCGCAAATTCAGGAGCATATGCGACCGTGTGAAGATAGCGCCGTTCCTCTGCACGCCAGATCTCCTAATAGCGCCCTCGTGTGCAATGTTGAACAATAAATTCGAAAGTGCATCACCCTGCTTGAAACCGTCTAAGGTCACAAACGAAGTTGACATTTCGTCTGCAATCCGAATATTTGATTTCGAGCCATCCAGCGTTGCAAGTATCAGTCTAATCAGTTTCGCCGGAAAACCATGTTCGGACATTATCTGCCACAGCACATTTCTTTTCACTAAATCGTATGCTGCTTTGAAATCAATGAACAGAGTTGTACAAGTTGTGCTCCCAGAATTTATCAAGGATCATCCGCCGGCAGGATCATCCTCCATATTTTCTGGATAATGTGGTGTATTGATTGATGCAGCTGCTCACTTCCGTGTTTGAGAAGCTCGACCGGGATGTCGTCCTTCCCAGCAGCTTTACTGTTTTCAGTTAGTTTAGAGCCTTCTTTACCTCGCCCAGCGTTGGTGGTTCCACAGCTTGACCGTCGCCGACTATGCCCATCCTGCTCCTTAATCTTCGAAGTGCTCCTTCCACCTGGCTGCCACCATAGTCTTGTCTGTCAGCAAATTCCCCTCTCGGTCATTACACATTGCGGGCACTGGCGCAGTCTTATACCGCGCGCCATTCACAGTTGCGTAAATCCTCCGCATTTCGTTTCTATCCATGTTTTCCTGCGCTTCAGCTATCACACTCTCTTTGTGTTGCCTTTGTTCTGCGGTGTATTCGTTTCTCTTCTGCCCTTGCTACACTGTACCTCTCTCTCTCTTGAAAAGGGTACAAGCCACTAGCATTCGACTCCTAGAAACATTTTTCTAGCATTCGACTCCTAGAAACATTTTTCTCGTCCGTCACTCACTGGCACTCCTCATCAAACCAACCATTTCGTTGGTGTCGCTGTGCAGTGCCTAACACTTCCTGCGCTGTTGTAGTCACAGCTTCGTAGATATTTTCCCACAATCTGTTGTCGTCGCCAGATCCGGTGGCATATCCTATCTGCTCGTCTGGTGGTACTGTTCAGCAAGTCCGTCAACTGACAAGCGTTGGATATTGAAACGCATCGTTCTGTTGTTTCGTGAATTCGTGACGCTGGAAAGTCGCGCCCGAATTTTTGCAACTACAGGATAGTGATCCGAGTCGATGTTCGGACCTCTGAAAGACCTTCCGAGGACATCTATAACATCCGAGAAATGTCGTCCGTCGATCAGCAAGTGGTCTTACGTGCAATTACTATCGCTAGGTTACTATCGGTTTGATATCAGGTCGACTGACCTCGTAGACCAATTGAACTCAACTCCCGTACAATTTAGATAACCTAGAACATCTACGCTAGACTTATTACAATGGTGGAGCATTTGAAACGGTTCTAGGGACTTATAATAACAAGAACTATGAATAATTTCATACTGTAAAACCCCTTTTTACGCTCCCTCCTTTTACGATCCCTCTTTTTGCGCCCCTCTTTTTACGCTCAAAATTCCAAATGACGCTCCCTCTTTTTATGCTACAAATTCGAAATAACGATCCTTTTTTACGCCCATAGGAGCGTAAGGAAAGTTTCAATCATTTGTATGAGGCAAATTTGGATTAGTTTCTTAGGTTGTTTTTAGATGATCTAAGTACTACTGATGTTTTAGGAACAGAATTTAAGCTTGCATGCGAACCCGAGTAGATGAAAATAGCTCAATAATATCAAATGTTGATAAGATAGCAAAATGAGATATGGACATGATTGATATAAGAGATAAAAGATCAGACGACAATATCAATATTTTGCACTAAAATATCATGAGGATATTAAGATATGTTATTTGTAATAAGTGATCGATATCAAGTGTCATTAGTTTGTTCTTATCCATAGCATATTTTGATATTTAAATGATATTTCGGTGCAAATTTTTGATATTGTTGCCTGTTCTTTTATCTCTTTTTTTTTTTATCTATTGCATTTATTTGACAGGCTCAGGCGTGTATAACACTTAACGGAGCCGAGACTCTTTATGATATTTACAAACTATATCATTATTATTAACAGTTAGTAAGGGGAAAGGGACATTGACCAAGATACTCGTGGCGACTCAAGGTTAGATTGCGTAATTTCAGGATGGACAGGGTTGGGATTTTGGTTTGGGGTATTACAGCTGCTCATCCGGGTATTTGACGTCAAAAACGTTGTATCGTAGCGTCGTGTTCGATTTGTGGTTTGTCAGTGAGCATCTTCCGGATGGCCAGAGCTTCATGGTACATGGAACAATAAGACAGAGACAAGGAAAAAAAAAACTTGGAAAGAAAAAAAAAAGAAATATTAGACTTTGATGTCAGACGAGCAAAGAAATGCATAGATAGCCTGCATATATACCACATCGCGATCCCCCAAAACACTTCTTACCTCCCTGTAGGGTTGTTTACCTCGGGCCACAAGGGTATCCAATAGTTGCTCTCTGGAGGCGTCGTTTTCCGAGCAATACCAAACTACGTGATCGATGTCATCGTAACCGGCTCCACACCTACATAGGTTGCTATCGACCAAGTTTATTCTATAGAGATGTGCGTTTAGTGAATAGTGATTGGACATAAGCCTCGACATCGTGCGAATGAAGCCTCGGCTCAAGTCCTCACCTCTGAACCACGCTCGCGCAGAAACTTTAGGAACTATGGAAAATAGCCACCGTCCAAGTTCATTGTGTGACCAAATCGTTTGCCAATTTTGAAGAGTACTCTGACGAACTAATGGGAAAAACTCGTTGTTCGAGATTTGTCTGTCATAAACTTCACCTTCCTGTGCGCCCACCTTTGCTAGCAAGTCCGCCTTCTCATTGCCATAGATTAGGCAATGGGATGGGACCCATACAAAGGTAATCTTGAATGATCTTTCGACCAAATCACGCATCTGCTCTCTTATGTTTGTAAGAAAGTAAGATGCGTGCTTAACAGGTTTCATCGACCGGAGTGCCTCGATAGAACTAAGACTATCCGAGAAGATGAAATAATGGTCTACAGGCTGATCGGAAATTATCCCCAAAGCGAAGTTAATTGCTGCCAGCTCAGCAATATAAACAGAACACGGTTCCTGGAAGTTTTCGGAAGGTGGTTGAATTTACATTGAAGACACCGAAGCCAGTGGATCCGTTGATGCGAGAACCATCAGTGAAATATCTGTTGTTGCAATTGACATGTTCATATTTTTCTGAAAACATAGGGGGAATGGAAAGATTTCGAAGATGATCTGGTATTGCTTGAATTGCATGTTTCATGGACAGATCGTATTCAATGGAGGAACTGTCGTTGATGAAGTTAACTCGTGGTGGATTATAACATGGAAGACAAAGATCTGTCGATATGTAGTTGAGGTAGACCCTCAGGAATCTTGACTGACGAATCAGTTCAAGCATATTATCGAAATTTTCTAAGACAAGTGTGTTACTTGTCCCACATTTGATCAGTATTCTAAGTGAGAGCTCCCAGTAGCGGTGCTTTAAAGGAGTGACTCCAGCAAGCACCTCCAGGCTTCATGTTATGCGTTGAATGCATACAGCCAAGAGCAATACGCAAACAACGATATTGAATTCGTTCCAATTTGATCAGGTGGCAATCAGCTGCTGAGAGGAAGCAGAAAGAGCCATACTCTAAAACAGAGAGAATAGTCGTTCTATATAGTTTGATGAGATCTTCCGGGTGAGCGCCCCACCACGTTCCGGAGATAGAACGTAGAAAATGAATCCTTTTTCGGCATTTCTCTATCAAATAATCAATATGGGTTTTCCAGGTACACTTAGAATCAAACCAGACCCCAAGGTATTTTGAAGATAAAGATTGGTTGATGTCATCATTCAACAGCTTGAGTTTCAGTTGAGCAGGATACCGCTTCTTAGTAAACACAACCAATTGAGTTTTTGCGGAGAGAACTCGATCCCTAAATGTCTGGCCCAAACAGTCAGATTATTTAGGGAACTTTGCAATGGTCCTTGCAGGACTTCTGCACATGAACCTCTTAAAGAGATCACGGCATCATCTGCAAGTTGTCTGAGCGTGCATTGTCCTTCCAAACAATTGTCAATATCTTTAACATAGAAATTATAAAGCAAGGGACTTAAACATGATCCTTGGGGAAGGCCCATGTAGCTATATCTGGAAGTTGTCAGAGTGCCGAGTGTAAAGTTCATTTGTTTTTCTGACAACAAATTGTACAAGAAATTATTCAAAATAACGGGTAATCCACTACTGTGCAGATTGTCTGACAGTACTTCAATGGAAACTGAATCAAAAGCGCCCTTAATATCCAAGAATACTGAAGCCAATTGCTCCTTGTGCGCATAGGCCAGCTGTATATCTGAAGAGAGCAACGCTAGACAATCATTTGTTCCTTTACCTTTTCGAAAACCGAACTGAGTATTTGATAGTAATGCATTTTGCTCGACCCAATGATCAATTCTTGAAAGAATCATTTTCTCCAATAATTTCCTCATGCACGATAGCATGGCAATCGGTCAGTATGAATTGTAATTAGACGATGGTTTCCCACACTTTTGACTAGCTATCACTTTGACCTGTCTCCATTCTGGTGGCACAATGTTGTACTCCATGAAACAGTTGTACAGGTCAAGTAATCGTCTTTTTGCGATATCTGGGAGGTTTTTAAGAAGATTGAATTTGATGTTATCGCATCCCGGAGCAGAGTTATTTGATGAAAGAAGAGACATAGAAAGTTCCAGCATTGAGAATGGTCCACCCAAAGAACCGGGATCATTGACTGATTCTCGAAATAGCGGTTCTGCTGGTACGGAATCTGGACAGACCTTTTTTGCGAAGTTGAATATCCATCGATTGGAGTATTCTTCACTCTCGTTGGTGGAAGTGCCGTTCCGCATGTTGCGGGCCGTTTTCCAAACTGTTGTCATTGAGGTTTCTCGTGATAGTCCCTCGACAAAACGTCGCCAGTAGCTACGTTTTTTAGCCTTGAGAAGATTTTTCAGCTTTCTTTCAAGCCTCAAGTACTCTTCAAATAGCTCAGACCTTCCGTGTTTACGAAAAGCCTTGAAGGCATCAGATTTCTCAGAATACAACTTAGTACATTCATCATCCCATCCAGGAGTGGCTGGTCTTCTTATGACAGATGTACTTGGAACGCGTCGTTTCTGAGCTTCTAGTGCGCATTTATGAATCAATTCGAGAGGAATCGATATTCATCCAGTGGTGGAAGAATATCAGTTGATTCAATACCAATTTGTACCGCCGATGCAAATTTTTGCCAGTCAATGTTTTTCGTGAGGTCGAAAGGAACATTAACTGGCACTGATCGCTGATAGCCGCTATTGATTGTGGTGACTATCGGCATGTGGTCACTACCATGGGGATCTTGGATTACCTTCCACGTGCAATCTAATGATAGTGAATTAGAGCATAAAGACAGATCTATTCGACTTTCCTGACCTTGAGGTCCTATTCGAGTTACTTCGCCTGTGTTCAAAATATTCAAGTTGAAATCGTCGCACAAATCATAGAAAATAGGCGCTCTGTTATCGTCTCTAGTTTCGCCCCATGCAATACCGTGTGCATTCATATCACCCAGTATTAAAACTGGGGATGATAAAAGAGAGACTGCGCTCCAAAGATGCCGACGATTAAGTGAGGCATTTGGGGGAATATACACTGAAGCTATGCAAAGGTCTTTATTCTTTACATTTAACTGGCAGGCGACTTCCGATGAACTATCAACAGTAGGAATGGGAATTCTGTGGAAAGAGTGTCATTTTTTGATTCCCAAAAGAACGCCACCATAATGATCATTCCGATCTTGGCGAATAATGTTAAAATCGTGGAAGTTGATTTCATCTTCAGAAGAAAGCCATGTTTCACAGAGTGCAAATATATCGCAATCAATTTATGTTTCAGACTATGACAGTTCCACTGCAGCACAGTGATTGTATCTTGTATGGCCGTATTATCCATTGAAAGATACAAGTCCTGCAAGAAGGGGCCATGAAACAGTCAATTGCTTCAGATAACTTTCAACTGTTGGAATAAAGAGGTCAATGATTGGCCTCAATGAATTCGGAATATTGAATAAGTTCAAAATACGATCCACAAGGTCCTTAAAGGATATCAATCCTCGCTTGGACGAGATTCTTTTCTTGGAAGTGCGAGTAGCAGTTTTCTGCTCGGAGATATTCCTTGACTGATGTTTCTTTGTAACATCAGTTTTAGGCAATGGCGGAATGTCTTACTGCAACATGGGTCAAAAGGAGCAGTATAGACAGGCTGCTTCGGAATTTTAAATAATCCCCATTACCATCGGATTTCGGCAAGCTTCTAGGGATGATTTTGTTTTCTTACGGCGCAATCCCGGGGAAGACGGTTTCTTCCTCTTTTCGGGTACGTGTACCTCCGCAGAATCATCCATGTCGGCTACGTCAGAGTCCGATTCGTCAATGGAAATGACATCATAAAAATCACTAACTTGAACGGCAGCTGAAAGAGCAGCCGATGCGTTGGCAGTTGCGGATGTGTCTTGCGACTTCACCATTTCTGCATACGACTGCTTGGAGCGCTGTACCAACGAACGCTTCACTTTTTGGGTGCGCTTTCTGTACACTGGGCATTCTTGCAAACCATGGGGAGGGTCCAGACCACAATAAGCACATTTTGTAGCTTGTTGTTGGCATGACTCCTCCCTATGCTTCTCAAAACATTTGCCACAACGGGGCTCTTGTCGCAGAACTCGGCAGTGTGCCCCAACTGTTTGCAGTTGGTACAATTGAAAACTCTGGGTACAAAAAGACGCACCGGAAACAACATATTTTCGATATCTACATATTTTGGGAGTATCGAACCGGCGAACGTAACCCGAAGTGAACCTGACTTGGAATACACTTTTTTACCATCTATCATGGCAGCTGAATGCAACTCCTTGCAATCCAGAATATCCACAGTAGATTGCAGGGCATTCTTTAAACGACCTTTTCCTGCAAGTACATCCTTGCAAGTCAGGCTCGCTGCGTTTATCACGCCTTCAATTTCGACCTCCCGCGAGGGCACATAAACCAAATATTCTACACTATACAGTTGGTCTTTTGCGATAGCATTTGCATCCTGATATGTAGGTGCGGTTACACGTAGTTTGTTCCTATTAATCTGATGAAAATCAGTTTTCGGAAAACGACGCGTCAAGTCACGTTTGATTCCTAAAAAATCAATAATTTTCACTTTCTGCCGAAAGTAAACAACCCAAGGCCCAGGCGAAGAAGCCTGGTAGAATCGCGTGCGAACGACATTGTCTTTAGGAGGCGTTTCGCCTCCGTTTTCTTCGTCCATGTAATATAACCCAAAATCCCCAAAATAATTAAAAAAAAAAAAGGAAAAAAAAAGCAAGCAAATAATACTAATAATAATTAACTAATAATAACAATAACGACACAAACACAAAAAAAAAACAAATTCAATAATAATATTTCAGGCAAACTTTTTTGCTTTTTGTCCCACTGTTATCCACCGATATCAACCGTGCCCAACTATAGGCAGAGCACAAAACGGCACCACTGAAGTGTGGTTGAATCGACTACAGCGGAACAATGGAATTTTTCACTTAGCCTGTTTACTGCCTACTCTCCCGAGTAGGTAGGTTTTGATGACAACGCTTGTTGCTGGTTGTCGTCACAGTAGCTTTTGGCTTCAGCAAATGGCACTAATTAACGGGACTGTAATGACTTTGTCAATACAGCCCGCTTCCCGATAGTCGGCTGGAAAGATCACCTTGCAGCTGCACTTCGCACTAGTAGGAATGACTATTGTGTGATATAAAAAACAGCCCTTTGATGCACAAGGGTAAAAAAAAACTCTACAAGATTAAAGTAAGCCGCGTGATGAGACACGGATGTATTAAAACGTCCGGCTCGACCAGAAACTCGACAAGGAATGGTTCTTTTATCTCTTATATCAATCAAGTCCATATCATGTTTTGTTATTCTGTTCATGGCTTCTGCCCGGGAAGTGGCATTACCTGTTGTCATGGGTTATAGGTAGTCTACGAACTTAATGCAGTCATGGTCTGTTGATCAGCCTTTGTAATAGAGACAGTTATTGAAAAATAAATCAGTTGTGTGACCCCTACTTGGTATATGTTTGTATTCGTAGTAGTTCCTGTTGTTGTCGTGGGCTCTAGGTAGTCTACGGACTCCATGGAGTCAAGGTCTGTGGATCGACCTTCGTAATGGAGGCAGTTATTGAAGAATAATCACGCTGTGAGACCCCTTCTAGGTAAATGTTTGTTTTCCTAGTAGTTTTTGTTGTTGTCGTGGGCTCCAGGTAGTCTACGAACTTCATAGAGTCAATGTCTATGAATCAACCTCCGTAATAGAGGTAGTTATTGAAGAATAAACAAGTTGTGTGACCCCTTTTTGGTATATGTTTGTATTCCAAGTAGTTCTTGTTGTTGTCGTGGGCTCCAGGTAGTCGACGGACTCCATAGAGTCAAGGTCTGTGGATCAACCCTCGTAATGGAGACAGTTATTGAAGAATAAACAAGCTGTGAGACCCCTTCTAGGTATATGCTTGTTTTCCTAGTAGTTTTTGTTGTCGTGGGCTCCAGGTAGTCTACGAACTTCATACAGTCAAGGTCTGTTGATCAGCCTTTGTAATGGAGACAGTTATTGAAGAATAAATCAGTTGTGTGACCCCTACTTGGTATATGTTTGTATTCGTAGTAGTTCTTGTTGTTGTCGTGGGCTCTAGGTAGTCTACGGACTCCATGGAGTCAAGGTCTGTGGATCAACCCTCGTAATAAAGGCAGTTATTGAAGAATGAACAAGCTGTGCGACCTCTACTAGGTATATGTTTGTTTTCCTAGTAGTTTTTGTTGTTGTCGTGGGCTCCAGGTGGTCTACGAACTTCATAGAGTCAAGGTCTATGAATTAACCTCCGTAATGGAGCCAGTTATTGAAGAATGAACAAGTTGTGTGACCCCTTCTAGGTATATGTTTGTATTCCAAGTAGTTCTTGTTGTTGTCGTGGGCTCTAGGTAGTCTACGAACTCCATAGAGTCAAGGTTTGTGGATCAACCTCCGTAATGGTGGCAGTTATTGAAGAATAAACAAGTTGTGTGACCCCTTCTAGGTATATGTTTGTATTCTGGTGAGACATGGATTTGCACTGGATCATTTTCAATCGACCGAATAACGAGAAACGCGATTACTTCAAACGAGAAAGTTTATTTTGTGTAACTTTATTCTTTTTATTCGACACGACGCATCTGAAAATGGCAACCGATCACACTGAGTTGATAGTCCCTACTGACTTTTTAATTGTAACGATATATACATTTCCATCTACATCTACGGTCAACATAATCGAGAGTAATAATTGCGAGTACCAGAGAAATTCAAACACACTCTACATGAAATATAAACGCATGGTTCATTCGCTGTGGCTGTTAGATCTCAAGCTAATAGTTTTCTAGGCGTTCACAGAATTTGTTCTTCTAATCGGCCTCATATACCAAGTACCACTTTTGAAACAAGCCGAAAGAGCTCTGGTTACGCGTGTAGATCTTAAGGTCTATTCGAGGGTTACCACAAAGGGGTTGTACCACTTTTGAAACAAGGCGAAAGATTTCTGATTACGCGTGTAGATCTTAGGGCCTATTACACTATTACAGAGTTTTCTTGGATGATCATGAACCTATGCAATGGACGCATTCTATTCTATGTACCACAAAGGGGTTGTACCACTTTTGAAACAATCCAAAAGATCTCTGATTACGCGTGTAGATCTTAAGGCCTGTTCCAGGGTTTATAACCGTTTCAAAATGACCTCTTCGAATTTTTATGAAACACAGCGGCTTATGCGCCACCCCCAACGATTGAGGGACCACTGGTCGTGTGATGTTACGTTGCCCGACTAAGCTAATTTAGCATGAGTTTAATTCTCGGGGAGTTCTGAACGGTTGGAGAGTAATTGTAACGATGGCTATGATTTTGAATGAAATCCAACTGAAGCGGACGAAAACGAAATAGTGAATCAATTCGCACGTGCTCAGAAAAACGAAGTGGAACGGAAAGAAAACGTAACCCGGGCGAACTAATATACCACAGGGCTCAGGTAGCATAAATGAATGTAGAAAGGTAAGTTTAGCTTAAATTCATTTTAATTATATTATGTTCTTTTTTCGTTAAACATAGTTGTGTGTCAGTGTGTGTGTTGTGTGTTGTGTGTTCATGGCCATGAGTGACATACCTGCGCAGGGTTTTAGCAAACGACGACTGCTGGTTCACCGGAGGTTCGCAGATTCATGCGATGATCTGCCGTCGCAGAGGCGGGACTAGGCCTATCTCCGGGGGGCACCAAGATGTTGGGCACCAGCGTCGTTAGGGCGTGCTCGAAAAAAACCAACGGCCGATCTATAGTTGCGGGGGAGGACGTCGGCAACTCCAGTACGCTGCCCGATCGTACGTAAACCGCACGCAGGTAGGCCGGAGGATGTCTTCTCTACCCCGTTTGTCTGCCAGAAACTGGCGGGCCGGAACGAGCTGTCGCCACAGAAAACGCGCCACGCGGGCGGGAGCCGAATCAAGATGGCGGATGTCTAGATCCACGGATTCTAGGTCCAAACAAAAAAGCGCCTGTTGGACGCTATTGTCCAACGTTAAAAGAATTAAATAATATTCTCAAATGAATTTAAAAAGCATTATTACCTTTTATAAAGGAAGAAAGCTCACAAGAGCAGAGTTTTCGCCACTTGTGGTATATATAAAAACCGGAACTAAATAAATATGAAAAGCACAAAAAGATATAGTATTAAATCACTTCACTTCTCTAGCTATATTAATAAAGAATTATTTTAGGCACGTTTAATTTTAATTTACTATTATACTTCAGTTTTAATCTTTACAATTACACACCTTGAATTAAAAAAACGAAAAGGCTAGGAACCACGGTGACTAACTTCTGTACTCTAGCCGACGGATTTTAGAAATGAGCGAGAAGAATGGACATTGCAGTAAATGTCCAACAAAAATCAAAAAAATGTCAGTATTAATACTAACACACTTAAATTTATACGAGTCCACAGTTTATTATTTTCAAATTCATATGCCATCTTTACATAATCCGAGAACTTATAAAAATGTTATTTAACTTAATTGGGAATGGTTCATGAAATAATATTTTATTGTGCTACAACTTAGTTATTTATTTTAAAGTTTTAAGTTTGTTTGTGTTAATCAAAGAATATTACCTACAGACCCTAACAATATACAGACAACGTTACAGGTTTCTTGAATGACCATGAACATAAAAATTGGTTGCATTCTTTCCAATGTATCACAAAACACAGGTCCAAGCTCCAGGAGATTTTCAAAAAAATGATGATGATGAACGTCTTACTGTGCGTCATCAAGGATCTGCACCACTTATGACTTCTTGATTTCTTTGCGTACCAAGAATATAATAAGGCCTCAGCACTCAAACAATTGGACGACCATGATAACGAAAACAATTCAGACGACCCTAATACTGAAACTGGACATCTTAAGACTAAAAGGGAGTTAAATATCAAAATTTGCTTACCTAAAAGATTCCAAACTTTTTTTACGCTCCAAATTCCAAATAGCGCTCCTTCTTTTTACGCTCAAAATTGCAAATACGCTCCCTCTTTTTGCGCCCTAAATTCGAAATAACGCTTCCTCTTTTTACGCTCTGATTCAATTTACGCTCCCCCGTT
This sequence comes from Armigeres subalbatus, assembly GCF_024139115.2. Lineage (NCBI taxonomy): Eukaryota > Metazoa > Arthropoda > Insecta > Diptera > Culicidae > Armigeres > Armigeres subalbatus. Next base: position 447,983,434 of record NC_085140.1, read on the forward strand.
TTGGGCGCAAAAAGAGGTTTTGCAATACAATAAATAAGAAAAAAAAAACCTAAAAGCCCCTTTAATTCACTGATATTTCATGATGTGGATGAACTTTGGCCCTCATGGTACTTAGCATATTGATCGTTATTTACTGAGCAAACGACTTTGTTTGTCATAAAGCGAACTATGGAACATTGTTCCTATTACGACGAACCATTCAACAAACCCGTCTTGAGCTCATTTTGCCGGAGTATGGCGTGCAAGAAGATAAATTACCCTCAATTTATCATAAACGGGAGTATGCTGCTTCCTTCAACAAGTCAGAGAATGTATCCGTTAAGACGGTAGATTGATATCCACTCCGCAATTCTAACGAACCAAATCCGGTCACTTTTGTCCGGTCAATCACGTCGAAAAACTAAATTGAGCGTACAAAATTGAAGTTAACTCAGACATCATAAAGTCAGCCTACGAAGCAAATCAAATCTTAGTCACGTTCCTACCACGAGTCGGAACCTCGAACGGACAGACTTTTGCTTTCGGACGCTCGTTATTCCATTCATAAATTACTCACCGAGGAGACATTCGGACCCGAAAACGTCCCAACAAATCTTCCTCAACAAATGCACATTGCACACCCATTATTAGTCCTAAACAACCACTTTCAAAACTCGGAATCGGAATGAGACATTCGGAAGCTTTATGTCCGTCGGCCCTGCTCCTGAGCAGCGTGATGAAACCCACTCCGGTCCCGAAACATCAGCATGATTGAAAGCGTTTACTGCCATGGGCTCGGACCGAAATGCGTTGCCCGTTTGCTGTAGAGAGCAGAGTTGAGAGTGCGATCGGATGCCCAGATAAACTCGTCGTATCCTTTCAGGAGCAGGGGAATAATTTAGGGTTTTGCTGCTGTTTTAATGTTTGTTTGCCGTCGGTGAAAACTGGGAAGTTCCGGAAACAACTGCGGACTATGTCATCGGGTGCTCTCGACCAGTTTGGGCCAAACCAAACATAAACAACTCTTCTGGTCGTAGTTGCGAAGTTACTGCCGCGTGTGACAGAATGGCAACTCTCAGATGTGACCTATGTGTGGTCTGTTTCTATCTTACTACAACCTGACTGAGGAGTTTGGGACAATATGCTTCTGTTCAGATGAGTAAAATTTCTCGAGAAAATGAACCCATATGTATCGAACATTGCAGAAGTTTGACAATATCAAGACAAAAGAAAATTCGGAAATGAAGCATTCACCAAGCAAATTAGCTTTCATCCAATTGGCATGCTTCTCCAGCTGCAAGGTTTCTTAGTGCCAATTTCCTCACCTCCGCCTAACTCTTAAGCGTTGCTTACCCATACGCTTATACTTGGTTTAATGGCTAAGCTTGGTGAAGAAATCTGCCCTTTGCTACTTTTACTATATCTACAGATTTAAACTTATAGACAATATTGAAAATTTACCTCAGTGACAGGATTACAGAGATTTTCTTCTACAGCGACAAGAATATTCGAATTTGATGAGATTTAGCATCAAATAACTGAACGGATTTCCAATACTCCCAGGAAACTAAATCGAAACAAGCTCAAACGGAGTGTTATCACTGAAGTTCGTTTTGAGACATTCTCTCCAGCAGTGCCAGTGCGGTAGAGTTGAACGAAAAGTTCAAATCTCTTGTCCTCTGTCTGGAGGGTCACCTCCGTGTCGGTGTGGGCGACCGTTTGTGTATAAATTTTCATCCAATTGTTCCTCGATAAATAAACTTCGGGGCGTACAAAGGTAAGCGCCACTGCTATTGTGATGCTCTTTGAAAGATTTCGCTTCGGAAGGTGAGCAGATCTATGTTGGTACGTTTGTTTGATGGTTCCGTTGGGCTCTGGTTCGAGTCAAAGATGCCCTTCAGCATAAAATAAACATGTTCTAATCAGGAAAAACATCTCGTTCCAGGTGGTCCTGGGATGGCACAGTCAGAGCTATTTCCGTTCATAGGTCCTGCGAAAAAGGTCAGTTGATGTCAATTACTGTGATGCCAAGCGGGATACTTCTGAACGGAAAGGTCACATGTGTCCGGTGTGTCGGCCCTGTCGTGTGGTTTTCATTGCCAGTGACTGCCGAGACAGCCGGCCGGTTTAATCTGGTTCCGAGCAAAATGGATGGAGGGGGTGTAAATGTTGTCATTAGCATTTATTTCCGCATGATGAAGGCCATTCTGGCCGGTGACGTGAACCATTGGAGGATGCAAGCAATATGCGCATAAATGCAGGGTGAACAGGAAACATACGCTTTCAAACGTCTATCGGAGACAAATTAAACACATCCTGTGAAAGTGTCATATGGCGGTGGTAAGCTGGGCTTTGTGTTTATGCAAGGAAATCGAGCTTGGCTTCGGTGGCCAGTGGTGGTGGCTGTGGTTAGTAATTTTGTGAGCAATTTGCTTTTAGAGGGTATTAATTTTTATGCAACACACTTTAGCAAGGTTATATGTGCTGTAAACGCGTACCTGCATTGTATTATTACAGCATGTTGCAATATTAAAATTTGTCCCTAGCATGGTTCGGTTTCAGGTTACTTTGCGAGGCTGTTGATCAGAAAGTGACTTGTTCGACTTTCGACGCGAATCTGGATCTTTTGAATATTAAAGAATTTGTTCTTCCTGGACATGTCACATGAGATTCGAATAGGGTAGTAAACTAATTCCCGTCGTAGTGTGTTCTACTTGATAATCAAATCTAATTCAATAACTATCCCAACAACTGACTGTAACTAAGTAGTGTAGCATGCATTTTAGAGTTCCTACTTTCCCTTGCGTACTACATATTAGCGCAATCAACAAATCATGGTTTATTAGGAATCGATAAACAAAACACCTTTCCTTTTTTTCACGATTGTTCGATTCCCAGCCCCTCCACCAAGCTCTTGTCAGTCGCCCAAACCAGAGTGTATGTAACTAAGAGTGGCGACACTGTCAGAATTGGAACAAAATTCATCTGTCATTCCCATACAAAATCGTGTTCCAAACGAGCAGGAGACCTGTCAAATGAGGCACATGTCGCCACTCTTCATTACATACTAGAGTGCGGCGTCATGGTCATTTTTTCAAATCAATGGTTTTTCGAAGCCATTCTGGGTCCTGAACAACTGTGCAGAATTTGGGACCGATTGGTTACTTCCTCGCTTTCCGCATCGCGTTTGAAGTTTGTATGGAAATTAGTATGGGAGAACGTATATTTTTGCATTTCTACTACTAGAGGTTTCAGTTCATCGTAAACCAAGTGGCACATTGCGTTAAAGTATAACCCAAAGGATGCCGAAAAACTTTGCTGAAGAAGGCACGTTGCTGGAACGTCCACGAAAAAAGTTATAACGCTTCGAACATTGAGTGTTCAAACCATATGCAAAAAATCGTTTATTCTGCCAGCACTGCCGTACTACGTTGACCAATAATTTAACTGAGTGTTATTTCAAAATAATTGATCTTATAGGGCTTTAGAGCTAATGGGAGCTATCCGGAATCATTTTACAAAGAAAAAAATCCGACAAGAAGGAAGATGGGTTTTGCCCTCCGATAACCATAGGTTGTCTGGTAGTGCTGGCAGTAACATTGATTTCTTGCATATGGTTTGAACAATCAATTTTCGAAACGTAATAACATTTTTTGTAGACCTTCCAGCTACGTACCTTCTTCGGCAAAGTCTTTCGGCATCTTCCAGACTATATGCTAACGTATTGAGTCACGTGATTGATGATAAATTGAAGCTGCTAAGAGCAAAAATGTGAAAAAGTACGTTTTCCCATACTAATCTCCATGTAAATTTGAAACGTGATGCGGCATGCGAGGTTGCAACCAATCGAGCCCATATTTTGCACAGTTGATTGGGGTCCTAAAACGATTCAGAAAAACCTTGATCTCACTTTATCGGACGAAGTTTGCGTTTTTCCATACAACTGCGCCCCACTCTATTACATACACTCTGGCCCAAACGATAGCGTTTTGGGGTGCTCGTCTTACCGACACGGCTGCCCAATGACGACTGACAAATTGTTCCTCTCCCAGAGGCATTCCTCCAACGTACCCGAATAAATGACAACCGAACAATGCAACGAGCAATTGGCTTCACGATATGAATACATGGACAAAATGGACTCACAAAGAGGTGGACCCGTGAGATTCTGTGTAAACTCTGTACAGCAGAACACCACAGGAGATCACGGCACAATAGCGGTTAAGAAACACAGAAACACAAGCAAAGAAATGGTTAAAAAATCAATGTTCACGGTTATTCAAGAAATCCCTGAAGAGAAGGCCTTCAAATCTACACGCGTAACCAATGATCTACAGGCCTGTTTTGAGTGTGTTAAGTGCTCATATACAAGATTATGTATATGAAAGATGTTCGCAGTTATCCAAGAAATACCAGGAATGAAGACCATCAGATCTACACCAATCATCTACAGCAGCGGTTCTCAACCTTTTTCTTGACAAATACTCCTACGAACTTTTACATTCATTGAGATTTCCCCATTTTTTCCGATGTAAATTAAAATAAGCTTATGAGTTAAATATATGAAAAACGGACCTTATTCGGTGCTTATTCAGCCTGAATTGTTTGTTGGAATGGTTCTCCAAAAAGTAGTCTAGAAACTTCGTTATTCTGAGAAACTATACAGTTCAAATTGAATTTATGCATCCTATAAGACTTTGAGGACTTTTGGAGGCTTCTGAGCATTCTGAAAGGACGCTTCTGAGCCTCTGTGAAGAAGAATTCCGAGCCTCTCTAAGGAAGATTTCTGAGCCTCTAGAAGAAAAGTTTCAAGCCTTTAGGGAGGCTTCCGAGCCTCTTGGAAGGAGGCTTCCGAGCCTCTTGGAAGGAGGCTTCCGAGCCTCTTGGAAGGAGGCTTCCGAGCCTCTTGGAAGGAGGCTTCCGAGCCTCTTGGAAGGAGGCTTCCGAGCCTCTTGGAAGGAGGCTTCCGAGCCTCTTGGAAGGAGGCTTCTGAGCCCTTTAGAAGGAGGCTTCCGAGCCTCTTGGAAGGAGGCTTCCAGGCCTCTTGGAAGGAGGCTTCTGAGCCTCTTGGAAGGAGGCTTCCAGGCCTCTTGGAAGGAGGCTTCTGAGCCTCTTGGAAGGAGGCTTCTGAGCCTCTTGGAAGGAGGCTTCCGAGCCTCTTGGAAGGAGGGCTTCTGAGCCTCTTGGAAGGAGGCTTCCGAGGCCTCTTGGAAGGAGGCTTCTGAGCCTCTTGGAAGGAGGCTTGAGCCTCTTGGAAGGAGGCTTCCGAGCCTCTTGGAAGGAGGCTTCCGAGCCTCTTGGGAGGAGCGCTCAGAGCCTCTCGCAAGGAGGCTTCCGAGCCTCTTGGAAGGAGGCTTCTGAGCCTCTTGGAAGGAGGCTTCGAGCCTCTTGGAAGGAGGCTTGAGCCTCTTGGAAGGAGGCTTCTGAGCCTCTTGGAAGGAGGCTTGAGCCTCTTGGAAGGAGGCTTCCGAGCCTCTTGGAAGGAGGCTTCCGAGCCTCTTGGAAGGAGGCTTCTGAGCCTCTTGGAAGGAGGCTTCCTGAGCCTCTTGGAAGGAGGCTCTGAGCCTCTTGGAAGGAGGCTTCCGAGCCTCTTGGAAGGAGGCTTGAGGCCTCTTGGAAGGAGGCTTCTGAGCCTCTTGGAAGGAGGCTTCTGAGCCTCTTGGAAGGAGGCTTCTGAGCCTCTTGGAGGAGGCTCTGAGCCTCTTGGAAGGAGGCTCTGAGGCCTCTTGGAAGGAGGCTTCTGAGCCTCTTGGAGGAGGCTGAGCCTCTTGGAAGGAGGCTTCTGAGGCCTCTTGGAAGGAGGCTTCTGAGCCTCTTGGAAGGAGGCCTGAGGCCTCTTGGAAGGAGGCTTCCGAGGCCTCTTGGAAGGAGGCTTCTGAGCCTCTTGGAAGGAGGCTTCTGAGCCTCTTGGAAGGAGGCTTCCGAGCCTCTTGGAAGGAGGCTTCTGAGCCTCTTGAAGGAGGCTTGAGCCTCTTGGAAGGAGGCTTCTGAGCCTCTTGGAAGGAGGCTTCTGAGCCTCTTGGAAGGAGGCTGGAGCCTCTTGGAAGGAGGCTTCTGAGCCTCTTGGAAGGAGGCTTCCGAGCCTCTTGGAAGGAGGCTTCTGAGCCTCTTGGAAGGAGGCTTCTGAGCCTCTTGGAAGGAGGCTTCTGAGCCTCTTGGAAGGAGGCTTCCTGAGCCTCTTGGAAGGAGGCCTGAGGCCTCTTGGAAGGAGGCTTCTGAGGCCCTCTTGGAAGGAGGCTTCCTGAGGCCTCTTGGAAGGAGGCTTCTGAGCCTCTTGGAAGGAGGCTTCTGAGCCTCTTGGAAGGAGGCTTCTGAGCCTCTTGGAAGGAGGCTTCTGAGCCTCTTGAAGGAGGCTTCTGAGCCTCTTGGAAGGAGGCTTCCTGAGCCTCTTGGAAGGAGGCTTCTGAGCCTCTTGGAAGGAGGCTTCTGAGCCTCTTGGAAGGAGGCTTCTGAGCCTCTTGGAAGGAGGCCTGAGGCCTCTTGGAAGGAGGCTTCTGAGCCTCTTGGAAGGAGGCTTCTGAGCCTCTTGGAAGGAGGCTTCCGAGCCTCTTGGAAGGAGGCTTCTGAGCCTCTTGGAAGGAGGCTTCTGAGCCTCTTGGAAGGAGGCCTGAGCCTCTTGGAAGGAGGCTTCTGAGCCTCTTGGAAGGAGGCTTCTGAGCCTCATGGAAGGAGGCTTCTGAGCCTCATGGAAGGAGGCTTGAGCCTCTTGGAAGGAGGCTCCGAGCCTCTTGGAAGGAGGCTTCTGAGCCTCTTGGAAGGAGGCTTCTGAGCCTCTTGGAAGGAGGCTTGAGCCTCTTGGAAGGAGGCTTGAGCCTCTTGGAAGGAGGCTTCCGAGCCTCTTGGAAGGAGGCTTCTGAGCCTCTTGGAAGGAGGCTTCTGAGCCTCTTGGAAGGAGGCTTCTGAGCCTCTTGGAAGGAGGCCGAGGCCTCTTGGAAGGAGGCTTCCGAGGCCTCTTGGAAGGAGGCTTGAGCCTCTTGGAGGAGGCTTCTGAGCCTCTTGGAAGGAGGCTTCCGAGCCTCTTGGAAGGAGGCTTCTGAGCCTCTTGGAAGGAGGCTTCTGAGCCTCTTGGAAGAAGGCTTGAGCCTCTTGGAAGGAGGCTTCTGAGCCTCTTGGAAGGAGGCTTCTGAGCCTCTTGGGGGGAGGCTTCTGAGCCTCTTGGAAGGAGGCTTCTGAGCCTCTTGGAAGGAGGCTTCTGAGCCTCTTGGAAGGAGGCTTCCAGGCCTCTTGGAAGGAGGCTTGAGGCCTCTTGGAAGGAGGCTTCTGATCCTCTTGGAAAGAGGCTTCTGAGCCTCTTGGAAGGAGGCTTCTGAGCCTCTTGGAAGGAGGCTTCTGATCCTCTTGGAAAGAGGCTTCTGAGCCTCTTGGAAGGAGGCTTCTGAGCCTCTTGGAAGGAGGCTTCTGAGCCTCTTGGAAGGAGGCTTCCGAGCCTCTTGGAAGGAGGCTTCCGAGCCTCTTGGAAGGAGGCTTACGAGCCTCTTGGAAGGAGGCTTACGAGCCTCTTGGAAGGAGGCTTACGAGCCTCTTGGAAGGAGGCTTCCGAGCCTCTTGAACGGAGGCTTCCGATTCTTTTGGTAGTAGGCTTCCAATTCGCTTGAGAGGGTGCTTTCGATCCTCTTAAAAAGAGGCTTCCGAGCCTTTTGAAGGAAGGCTTCCGAAAATATTAAAGTCTTCAATAAATTTGTATTCGGTTCCAGTTCAAAAAATTCGGTCGAAGTCGAAGTCGGACGCCGCGGCTTAACATTGGGCGGCTACAAGACGCTAGACTAGCCCAAGAATACGCGCAGCAGCTGGAAGTGGCACTCCCAACGGAAGAGCAGTTAGGCGCAGCGTCTCTTGAAGATGGCTGGAGAGATATTCGATCCGCCATTGGTAGCACTGCAACCGCTGCACTTGGCACGGTGCCCCGGGATCAGAGAAACGACTGGTATGACGGCGAATGTGAGCAGTTAGTGGAAGAGAAGAATGCAGCATGGGCGAGATTGCTGCAACACCGCACGAGGGCGAACGAGGCACGATATAAACAGGCGCGGAACAGACAAAACTCGATTTTCCGGAGGAAAAAGCGCCAGCATGAAGATCAAGACCGTGAAGAGACGGAGCAACTGTACCGCACTAATAACACACGAAAGTTCTATGAGAAGTTAAACCATTCACGTAAGGGCCACGTGCCACAGCCTGATATGTGTAAGGACATAAACGGGAACCTTCTTACGAACGAGCGTGAGGTGATCCAAAAGTGGCGGCAGCACTACGAAGAACACCTGAATGGCGATGTAGCAGACGAAGATGGCGGTATGGTGATGGACCTGGGAGAACGCGCGCAGGACATAATCTTACCGGCTCCGAATCTCCAGGAAATCCAGGTGGAGATTGGCCGGCTGAAGAACAACAAAACCCCTGGGGTTGACCAACTACCAGGAGAGCTATTTAAACACGGTGGTGAGGCACTGGCTAGAGTGCTGCACTGGGTCATTACCAAGATTTGGGAGGAGGAAGTTTTGCCGCAGGAGTGGATGGAAGGTGTAGTGTGTCCCATCTACAAAAAGGGCGATAAGCTGGATTTTAGCAACTACAGCGCAATCACATTGCTGAATGCCGCCTACAAGGTACTCTTCCAAATTCTATGGCATCGACTAGCACCAATTGCAAGGGAGTTCGTGGGGCAGTACCAGGCGGGTTTTATAGGCGAACGCTCCATCTCGGACCAGGTGTTCGCCATTCCCCAAGTACTGTAGAAATGCCGCGAATACAACGTGCCCACACATCATCTATTCATCGACTTCAAAGCCGCATATGATACAATCGATCGGGACCAGCTATGGCAACTAATGCACGAACACGGATTTCCAGATAAACTGACACGGTTGATCAAAGCGACGATGGATCGGGTGATGTGTGTAGTTCGAGTTTCAAGTTCGTGTCTACTATTCAACATCGCTTTGGAAGGGGTAATACGAAGAGCAGGGATTAACACGAGTAGTACAATTTCCAATAATATATATATATCTTTGGGTTGTTGATTTTTTTCCGATTTTCACCGAAAAAAATCAACAACCCAAAGATATAAAAATTCACGGTGACCAAAACCCTACTAAACAATTTCCAATAAGTCCGTCCAGCTATTTGGCTTCGCCGACGACATAGATTTTATGGCACGTAACTTTGAGAAGATGGAGGAAGCCTACATCAGACTGGAGAGGGAAGTTAAGCGGATCTGACTAGTCATCAACACGTCGAAGACGAAGTACATGATGGGAAGAGGTTCAAGAGAAGACAATGTGAGCCACCCACCGCGAGTTTGCATTGGTTGTGACGAAATCGAGGTGGTAGAAGAATTTGTGTACTTGGGCTCACTGGTGACTGTCGAAAATGACACCAGCATAGAATTTCGGAGACGCATAGTGGCTGGAAATCGTACGTACTTTGGACTCTGCAAGACGCTCCGGTCGAATAGATTTCACCACCGTACCAAACTGACTATCTACAAAACGCTTATTAGACTGGTAGTTCTCTACAGACACGATACCTGGACGATGCTCGTGGAGGACCAACGCGCACTTGGAGTTTTCGAAAGGAAAGTGCTGCGTACCATCTATGGTGGGGTGCAGATGGCGGACGGTACGTGGAGGAGGCGAATGAACCACGAGTTGCATCAGCTGTTGGGAGAACCATCCATCGTTCACACCGCGAAAATTTGACCCGGTGAAAATGGTCCTCGACAACGATCCGACGGGCACAAGAAGGCGAGGTGCACAGCGGGCAAGGTGGATCGATCAGGTGGAAGATGACTTGCGGACCCTCCGTAGACTGCGTGGTTGGCAACGTGTAGCCATGGACCGAGCCGAATGGAGAAGACTCTTATATACCGCACAGGCCACTTCGGCCTTAGTCCAAAAATAACAAAAAAATCAAAAAATTCACAAGTACAATCCCGTTTATACCGCATAAAAAAGGTTTGGTTTTTCTACCGTTCAGGAAACTGCCTCAGTCCGTCAAACAACTAACACAAGAGCTGCACATGTACATGGGAAGTGTTGCCGTCAAGTTTATACTAGGGTATATGGCTCAAACCTCAGCCTATTAAAGCCTGTCCACGTTAAATTTCGGACATCCATCATCCAATACTATTTTTTTAAATTTTCGCAAATCACTGAAAAGATTAATTTACATGACAACTGAACCTTTCCGATTTATGTGATTCTTATGGCATGTTTCCATTCTTGCCAAAGTGATAAAATGGCTACAAATCAATTGGACATTGTCTCAGTGTCCGAAATTTAACGTGGACAGGCTTTATGCTGTGGTTGAGCAAATGTATCGATTTAAATATTTATATAATGAAGATCTTAACGAAAGTATGTCACCAAACGGCTTTCTTACTTTTGGTTATTACGCTAAGTAGTCAAAAACAACAATAATTGTTCACAATCTATTAATTAATCCATCAAAAGTTTCGTGCGAAATGAACTTAATGTTCGGCCAATTTTTCTAATCTCGGCCCTGCTGGTGTTGGATGCTTTTTCAGCCCATGAAATGTTGGTGCATTATTCACTGTAAATCGTTTGTATAAGCCGTAAGGTAAGCAATTATAATGTGCTGCTTCAAGTGAAAATCGTCAGCCGTATTTTGGCAACGAGTGTTATAATGTTGTTCAAACAAGTTTTGGTTAATTGTGTCACTATACTAATGAAAATAGTGAATTTAATATTATGCTAAAATAGTGTGATTGTTATCCGTCCATCTAATGAGCGAAAATAGGTAAATCCATTCGAAAAACTACTTTATTGGGCAAATGAAAAATCTCTTGCATTGACTGCCTACTTAAGTGGTTGCTAACAAACTGAGTCAAAGCAATTTTTCACGCAGGTTTATTGCGTTTATCACTGAATCTTGCGTAATGTAAATAACGTCGGCTTGATACACTTTTTCGAAGAAGCATTGATAAATACCTCTCTACAAAACGATGTATTATTGTTGAATTATTGCTTAATTTGCGAGATGAGCCAACGTTGCATCCAGCCCTAACATTACCTCCCATTACCCTATGACTTTTTCCCCTATTTCTAATGTTTCGGAATAGTAGACATTTTTGGTATAGGGGAAGATGACGAGACTTGATCCCTTGGGAGACTTCCCGAGCAGCACAAGTCTGACAAAAATGGTTGCAGCAACTTGATTGTGACTAAATCTGGTCACATATGAGTTGCAGTAACCTATGTGGAACATGTGTGCTGCTAGGGTTGCTCCCCTGTTCTATCGAAAACCAAAGTAGTTTTGTTCTAGTGTATTTTTACTATAGATCCTCTAGACAAATGATTCTTATGTGGTGAGTTATATTTTGGATTAACATTAAAACGCAAATTTGGGACACCTGATCCTTCATTTGTCACCGATTAACAATTTGGTAAAAAAACAAAACAAAATAATATAAATTTGTTCTCAGGTGGCTTTCTTGTGTGGATTTTACAGATTCGATGAAGGGTTGTCTCGAAAAAATATTTATTGAGTAGATATTATAGAAAGGGGATCAAGTCGCCCTAAAATTTAAGATTGCATGCGCCGTCAATTTCCATATCAAAAACTGTTCATGAATACGCACAGCAAATAAAAAAATCGCGTTTTTTAGAGAAAAAGTTCATCAAATCAGAGAGCATCTTTATCAGAGCAAGTTCTTAGAGAGAGATCCCCCCGAATATTTTTGAATTCGATTTTTGACAGCACTCCAAAAAATCGAGAGTGTATCAATAACAACAACAATTTACAGACTGTCACACTCACACAGCAGAGAAGTTAGTGATGAACTTAATTTTAAAATTAAAAAATCACTTAAATCAAGAATAATTAAAATACACGGCATTATATATTTCTTTGAAAGTCTTTGCAAACATCACGTGAGTTTATTCATTTTTGTAAAACATCGGAAATGCTTTTTTCTTGCGCATTTCTTTTGTTTTTGTTTTACTTCTTTTTATGTTAATTTTTCGTTGAATCTTCTGGTTCGCCAGGAGAATGCTCCTATATCCTCGCGTTTAAACAATAACGATGGGTTTGACGTATTAGTCCACATTCAAATGAACAATCGCTCAATTTAAGTGGTTGATTATTTATTCTTTAGGTGTACAGGATCCATAACATAACATAACATTATTTATCCTCACGATGGATGAACAATTCAACGCGTACGCGTTAAAAAATCTTATAAGAAAATGCTAATACTGTTGTATATAAAAATATCCGTGCAAAATAGAAGTGATCTATGTTTTTGATTATCCCACCCAACTAACACAAATTCCTTCCCGCGGTAATTGTGGACATGCAGAGGTATTCTCGGTCTCTAGTAGCAAGAATAATCACACACTAACCTTCCCTTCCTCCCCCTTCTTTTACGGCGTCTTAGCGATCCACATTCGAGAGCTGCTGGAACGTGCACTTCGATAATAGATATCTCGATTAACTTTTCAAAAGGACCTAAGTAACATTTTTTTCATGAATTAATTTGAGTACTGCAATCAAAAGCTTTCATGTTTTTATGTTGATTGCGCTATTCAAATTAATTCATGAAAAAAATGTTACTTAGGTCCTTTTGAAAAGTTAAGCGAGATATCTATTACCATATGGTAAATCCCAACCGCTATTCGCTTGGATCGTAGTGCAATTTTCACCAGTTCTGATCAATCACGGAGTAGCAACCATTGATATGTACAGTCAGTCTAAGCTAAGCTTGGAAATAATACAATTGATTGATGAGCAATAATATCATCGCTTGAAAAACATATAAAATATTCATAATACATGTTGGAATTAATGCGGAATCTTTACAAACATTTCATCTCGATACAATAAAAGTCCTTCAAAGCATGGAAAATTATTACCTCTATGTGGCGGTTTATAAGCAGGTACTAAGTATCCCACGCCCAAATCCCTTTGTTCGACGCAGGTATAAATGATACTAAATGATGAACCGTATGGGTACAAATTTATCTGGTACTCTTATATACTGAAATTATGCATATAGCTGTCATTTACCTCAGAGATTCAACATACGTCAAACTTAAAATGGCTTCAACTCACATCGAACACTTCCCTATCGACAGCCTTCCGCCGGAGTTAATCCACATGGTTTTCGATTTTCTGCCCTTGGAAAGTCGTAAAGCAGCACATTTGGTTAGTCACAATTGGCACCAGCTGCTTGACACGCAAAGATACATATCGAAAACTGCCCTGAAGGTGTGCCCATCAACGTTGAACTCCGACTGGGCGTTGGAAACCATGAAGCGTCCTTTCAATAAAGTGGTCCTTTCGAGTGGCGGAGTGGAAGATGGATTTGAATGGCAGCAGTTTCGTGACAGGGCCCAGTGTTTGCTGAAATCGTGGGCAATCAGCAAGAATGTGACGTCATTGACAGTGATTATGAGTGCACGAGCCGCAAGTGAAGTGTTTAATCCCAAAGAGATGATAAATCTTATCAAGCTAGAAGATGTGACATACACTCCCGGAGCGAAGAAAAGGAGGAAAGAAAACGTCGTTCCGCAAATAAATGTGAATGCACCAAATCTGCGACGATTGAAGATTGAGTGTTTCAACCAATCATGTGTTGAATTCATTCGTTTGGTGTCTCTAAATCTGAAGCGCTTGGTTCTCAGATTTGCGGAGAAATCCAAATTTATTGATGTGATGTCGATCAATACCTTCACTCGGCTGCGGGAATTGTGCATTCACTCACTGCCAACATCACTGCAAGAAGCGAAAATATTGTCTAGCGATGTCAGCGATGCAATCACTTCGAATCTGTTTAAGCTGGATAAATTGAGCATACGCGATGGTATGAATACGTTCCCATACGTATATCATTTGATGTTCGCGGCTGCGATCAACTTAACCTATCTGAACGTTGAAGGAGTTGAAATGCATCCATTGGCTTTGCACGCAGTCAACAATATCACCAAATTGGAAGTACTGCAGCTCCTAGCCGACACCACGTACCGCAATTGGAGCTGTGAGTTCGAACTGTGCCTTCCAGAGCTAAAAGTTCTTCTCCTGTTTCCCCGCTTGATGGCCCGAGCTGGTTATTTGCCAAAACTGCAAAAGTTAGCAATTCAGAACCACTCGGTGCATGTTGGCCTACTCGATGACAATGCCAACGAAGCTCTGGCAACGTTTTCGAGGCTGTCAACAATAGAGATGCTGCATCTGCGTGACATAGTCTTCAGTGGGGAGACTCTCGACGTGGTTTGCAGCTTCCGGTCCACTCCGCAAATTATGCTGGAAGACATATGGGACAATATTCAGATATTGCACAAGATCGTGAACAGCTATCCGAGCTTGAAGCTTCTGAAGATGATCCATTGTCGCTTCAGGGCTGAGGCAGAAGATCCCTGCTTTGGCGATGCGTCGGATGATTCGGAGTGGGAAACTCTGCAGCACGCGGAATCGGTTGGCCAAACGCTGGAGTTCTACTCGTTGGAGAAGCTGACGGAGCTATTCCCCAACTGCAAGGTGGAGGTAAAGGAGAGCTACTTCCTCAAACAGATTGGAAGGGCTCCCTGGAGACAGGCGCAAACGGGTGATGAATTAGCAGAAGGACGGGTGAAATAGTGTGCTCTTGATAATGCTGATGCTATTAACCTTGTAAAATGTAAATATCGAAAATAACTGACTATGAACATGAAACATAAAAGGACCAACATCACGTGGTTTAACCAAAGGAAATGTTTTGGAGAATGTGGCAGAGAAGACAACGCTGAATGTATAAACATGTTTGTAAATAGCGATATTTTTTTACAAATAAAATTGGTTATGCAGCTTATACACAAGTTTGTTATTGATTTGGGAAGGGGATGAAAAGGAATATTAAAAAAAAAAAGATTTCATATAAAAAGCGCCAATGTATGTACACTACCCGCCAAAAGTATGGAAGCGCAAAAATAAGTATTGCAACACCTGCTTTGAATATTGCAACACTCCGAAAAGTTTAGCATCACTCCGGAACTAACATATTCGTGAAGATTTATCGTCGGATCCATTACATTTAGAATGGTGGAACCTTCTACAAAATTTATCACGGCGATAAGTGCATTGCGAAAGAGGACAATTTAGCTCTTTGGAGTGCCCTGGCCACCAGGTAGACCGCGGATTATCCGGATTCTGAACCACGTGTGAAGTCACCGCTTTATACATCTATTCATTCTAGCGACATGCCAAATGTTCATCATCTTTCGTAATCGCAATATGACAGAAAAATCAATGCTAATTGACGCTTGCTTGACCCTTGGCGTCCTCCCAGTGGTCCTCCGGGAGTTTCGGAACATCCGGTAAAGTGGTTAAATTTTGAAATTCGTTACAGAAAGCTGCGACTTTTTCAAAGCCGATTGTGGCAGAATTATCAGAGCAAAATCAATGCAAGCATCACTCATTGACCCTAGATGGCCTCCCAGTGGTCCTCCGCAAATTCCGGAACATCCGATGAAGTGGTCAATTTTTAAAATTCGCTCCAGGAAGCTGCGACTTTTTCTAAACGGTTTGAGGGAGCATTGCCAGAGAAAAATCAATGCAAGCATCACTAATTGATCCCAAGTGGCCTCGTATTGTTCCTCCGGAAGATCCGGGACATCCGGTGAAGTGGCCAATTCTTGAATCTCGTCCTAAAAAGCTGCGACTTTTTCTAAGCCGATTGTGGTAAAATTGTAGGAATTCCTCCGGAAGTCCTTCTAGGAATTCTTGCGGACATTCCAGGAATTCCTTCGGAAGACCTTCCAGGAATTCCTTCGGAAGACCTCCCAGGAATTCCAGGAATTCATTCAGAAGTTCCTCCAGGAATTCCTTCGGAAGTTTCTCCAGGAATTCCTTCGGAAGTTCCTTCAGGAATTCCTTCGGAAGTTCCCCCAGGAATTCCTTCGGAAGTTCCCCCAGGAATTCCTTCGTAAGTTCCTTCAGGAATTCCTTCGGAAGTTCCTTCAGGAATTCCTTCGGAAGTTCCTCCAGGAATTCCTTCGGAAGATCCTCCAGGGATTCCTTCGGAAGATCCTCCAGGAATTCCTTTGGAACTTCCTCCAGGAATTCCTTCGGAAGTTCCTCCAGGAATTCCTTCGGAAGTTCCTCCAGGAATTCCTTCGGAAGTTCCTCCAGGAATTCCTTTGGAAGTTCCTCCAGAAATTCCTTCGGAAGTTCCTCCAGGAATTCCTTCGGAAGTTCCTCCAGGAATTCCTTCGGAAGTTCCTCCAGGAATTCCTTCGGAAGATCCTCCAGGAATTCCTTCGGAAGATCCTCCAGGAATTCCTTCGGAAGTTCCTTCAGGAATTCCTTCGGAAGTTCCTTCAGGAATTCCTTCGGAAGTTCCTTCAGGAATTCCTTCAGGAATTCCTTCGGAAGTTCCTCCAGGAATTCCTTCGGAAGATCCTCCAGGGATTCCTTCGGAAGATCCTCCAGGAATTCCTTTGGAACTTCCTCCAGGAATTCCTTCGGAAGTTCCTCCAGGAATTCCTTCGGAAGTTCCTCCAGGAATTCCTTCGGAAGTTCCTCCAGGAATTCCTTCGGAAGTTCCTCCAGGAATTCCTTCGGAAGTTCCTCCAGGAATTCCTTCGGAAGTTCCTCCAGGAATGCCTTCGGAAGTTCCTCCAGGAATTCCTTCGGAAGTTCCTCCAGGAATTCCTTCGGAAGTTCCTCCAGGAATTCCTTCGGAAGTTCCTCCAGGAATTCCTTTGGAAGTTCCTCCAGGAATTCCTTCGGAAGTTCCTCCAGGAATTCCTTCGGAAGTTCCTCCAGGAATTCCTTCGGAAGTTCCTCCAGGAATTCCTTCGGAAGTTCCTCCAGGAATTCCTTTGGAAGTTCCTCCAGGAATTCCTTCGGAAGTTCCTCCAGGAATTCCTTTGGGAGTTCCTCCAGGAATTCCTTTGGGAGTTCCTCCAGGAATTCCTTTGGAAGTTCCTCCAGGAATTCCTTCGGAAGTTCCTCCAGGAATTCCTTCGGAAGTTCCTCCAGGAATTCCTTCGGAAGTTCCTCCAGGAATTCCTTTGGAAGTTCCTCCAGGAATTCCTTTGGAAGTTCCTCCAGGAATTCTTTCGGAAGTTCCTCCAGGAATGCCTTCGGAAGTTCCTCCAGGAATTCCTTCGGAAGTTCCTCCAGGAATTCCTTCGGAAAATCCTCCAGGAATTCCTTTGGAAGTTCCTCCAGGAATTCCTTCGGAAGCTCCTCCAGGAATTCCTTCGGAAGTTCCTCCAGGAATTCCTTCGGAAGTTCCTCCAGGAATTCCTTCGGAAGTTCCTCCAGGAATTCCTTCGGAAGTTCCTCCAGGAATTCCTTTGGAAGTTCCTCCAGGAATTCCTTCGGAAGTTCCTCCAAGAATTCCTTTGGAAGTTCCTCCAAGAATTCCTTTGGAAGTTCCTCCAGGAATTCCTTTGGAAGTTCCTCCAGGAATTCCTTTGGAAGTTCCTCCAGGAATTCCTTTGGAAGTTCCTCCAGGAATTCCTTTGGAAGTTCCTCCAGGAATTCCTTTGGAAGTTCCTCCAGGAATTCCTTCGGAAGTTCCTCCAGGAATTCCTTCGGAAGTTCCTCCAGGAATTCCTTCGGAAGTTCCTCCAGGAATTCCTTCGGAAGTTCCTCCAGGAATTCCTTTGGAAGTTCCTCCAGGAATTCCTTCGGAAGTTCCTCCAGGAATTCCTTCGGAAGTTCCTCCAGGAATTCCTTCGGAAGTTCCTCCAGGAATTCCTTCGGAAGTTCCTCCAGGAATTCCTTCGGAAGTTCCTCCAGGAATTCCTTTGGAAGTTCCTCCAGGAATTCCTTTGGAAGTTCCTCCAGGAATTCTTTCGGAAGTTCCTCCAGGAATGCCTTCAGAAGTTCCTCCAGGAATTCCTTCGGAAGTTCCTCCAGGAATTCCTTCGGAAGTTCCTCCAGGAATTCCTTCGGAAGTTCCTCCAGGAATTCCTTCGGAAGTTCCTCCAGGAATTCCTTCGGAAGTTCCTCCAGGAATTCCTTCGGAAGTTCCTCCAGGAATTCCTTCGGAAGTTCCTCCAGGAATTCCTCCGAAACTCCTCCAGGAATTCCTTCGGAAGTTCCTCCAGGAATTCCTTCGGAAGTTCCTCCAGGAATTCCTTCGGAAGTTCCTCCAGGAATTCCTTCGGAAGTTCCTCCAGGAATTCCTTCGGAAGTTCCTCCAGGAATTCCTTCGGAAGTTCCTCCAGAATTCCTTCGGAAGTTTCTCCAGGAATTCCTTCGGAAGTTCCTCCAGGAATTCCTTCGGAAGTTCCTCCAGGAATTCCTTCGGAAGTTCCTCCAGGAATTCCTTCGGAAGATCCTCCAGGGATTCCTTCGGAAGATCCTCCAGGAATTCCTTTGGAACTTCCTCCAGGAATTCCTTCGGAAGTTCCTCCAGGAATTCCTTCGGAAGTTCCTCCAGGAATTCCTTCGGAAGTTCCTCCAGAAATTCATTCGGAAGTTCCTCCAGAAATTCTTTCCAGGAATTTTTCCGGAAGATCCTTCACCTTCCAGGACTGCTTCCGAAAGTTTCTCCAGGAATTCCTCAAGAAGTTCCTCTAGGAATTCCTCAAGAAGTTCCTCTAGGAATTCCTCAAGAAGTTCCTCTAGGAATTCCTCCAGAAGTCCCTCCGAATTCCTCCGGAAAATTCCTTAAGAAGTTCCTCCATGAACTACTCAAGAATTTCCTCCAGGAATACCTCCGGGAGTTTTTCAGGAAGTGTACCGGAAGTTTCTCCAGGAATTCCTCCAAGTGTTTTTCCGTCCGTTCTTCCAAGAAATCCCCTTGAATTATTTTGCAGGAATTCCTCCGGAAATTCCACTGGAGTCCGAAAATTCCACTAGGACCAACTCCAGAAATCCCCCAAAATCTCTACATAAATTACTTTGAAAACTATACAGAAATTTCCTCTGAATTCGTTCTAAATACACATGGAATTCTTTTAAGCCCAACTATTTCGCATTCCGCATTCCGCCAGAAAACCGTTTGGAAATTTTTTAGAAGTTCTTTCAGGAATTCCCCAGAAATCACCCAGAAAACCGTTCACGATTTATTTTCAGGAAATACTCTTGCAATATTATAAAGAAGTTAACCTGAAAATACTCCCAGAAATGCTTCCACTTCAGGGGCTTGTATTCCACAAGGAATTCTGCCAAAAACTGACCAGGAATTTCTGCGGAAATTACGTGGAGAATTGTTCCAGATATCCCTTTATAGATTCGTTTCGAAATTCCCCCAAAAATTTCTCAATGTATTCTCAAGAAAAATCCAGGAATAGCTCCGGGAAATTCCCCTTCCAGAAAGATTTTACGATAGAATTTTTATGCGAAAATCTGAAGGAGTTCCTAAAAGAATTCATAACGAAATTCCTGAAGGATTTTTTTAACAACGTTCTTAAGAAATTCTCGAAGATGCTTTCATATTGCTACATCTAACTTACTAGGGAGGATTACTAAGACGAATTTAAAAAAATGGACCACTTCACCGAATGTTCCAGAACTTCTAGAGGACCATCCGAGGAGAACGACTGGTTGTTATATTGAATTAGCTCTGACATTTTTACAACAAGCGGATGCATTATAAAACCATTAAATATGACCACTTCACTAAATTATCCACTGGTCAATGAGTGGTGCTTGCATTGATTTTGCTCTCACAATGCTACCACAGACGTTTTAGAAAAACTCGCAGCTTGCTGGGACGTAATTTAAAAATTGACCACTTTACCGGATGTTCCGGATCTTCCGGAAGAACACTGGGAGACCACTTAAGGTCAATTAGTGATGCTTGCTCTGATTTTTCTCTGACAATGCTTCCACAAACCGTTTAGAAAAAATCGCAGCTTTCTGGTACGAATTTAAATTATTGGCCACTTTACCGGATGTTCCGGATGTTCCGGATCTTCCGAAGGAATACTGGGAGACCACCTGGGGTCAATTAGTGATGCTTGCATTGATTTTTCTCTCACAACGCTTCCACAAACCGTTTAGAAAAAATCGCAGCTTTCTGGGACGAATATTAATAATTGACCACTTTGCCGGATGTTCCGGATCTTCCGGAGGAATACTGGGAGACAACCTGGGTTCAATTAGTGATGTTTGCATTGATTTTTCTCTGAAAATGCTTCTACAAACCGTTTAGAAAAACTCGCAGCTTTCTGGGACGAATTTAAATAATTGACCACTTTACCGGATGTTTCCGGATCTTCCGGAAGAATACTGGGAGACCACCTGGGGTCAATTAGTGATACTTTCATTGATTTTTCTCTCACGATGCCTCCACAAACCGTTTAGAAAAAATCGCAGCTTTCTGGGACGAATATTAATGATTGACCACTTTACCGGATGTTCCGGAACTCCCGGAGAATCAGTGGGAGGCTACCACTAACTGGTCAAGCAAACGTCAGACAGCATTGATTTTCCTGTCATATTGCGATTACGAAAGATGATGAAAACCGCATCTCGCTGGAATGAATACATTTATTAAATTGTGACTTCACACGTGTTCCAGAATCCGGAGCATCCGGATGTCCACCCGGTGGCCAAGGCACCCAGGGAGCTAAATTGACGTCCGGCCTAATGCACTTATCGTCGTGAACAATTTTGTTGAAGGTCCCATTATAAATGGAAAAGATCCGATGGGAATATGGGAGTTCTGAAGCGATGCTAAACTTTTTTGGGGGTGTTGCAATATTCAAAGTAGGTGTTGCAATACTTATTTTTGCGCTTCCATACTTTTGGCGGGTAGTGTATATGAATGAATGCAAATAAATGTATACGAATAGAAGCAATAGAATCGATTTTCTCATAGTACAATTAAGACCCTCTTATATGTGCTCTGAACGTAAACTATATTGTAGGAGAAGATACGGATACTGGGTGTAAAATAATAATGTCTAAATTTGGTTCCGCCGCAAAAATTTGGGAGATTTTGTGCTGATTAAGGTTAATTAATGTGCGAGGGCAAGCCTGGTGGTCTAACGGCTAGGCTACCGCTCCTGTCTTATAAGCAGGAGGTCGTGGGTTCTATTCCAGGCTCGTCCTTTTCCTACTTTGTATTTCTATCTTAGTTCTTTTTGTGTTTTACGTTCTACCAAAACGATTCCTACTACTACAACCTTCCACACTAACAATTTCAAAACCTCCCGTGACACCTATGAGAGGTCGTAGGTCGTGCATCTTTCTTAAGTAGGTGTCCAACTAACCATCCTTCCTGTGTGGCAGTGAAATAGTACTTGTATGAACTATGCAAATACAATATACAATTGCTTTGACGGACGGCAACTGAAAGTCGCGCCAACAGCAATCGAAGCAATCGTGGCAAGTCGTTGTCAGCGATACGAAGTGAGTGATCAGAATCAGGAGACTCCCGCTTGCCTATCACAATAATAAACTCCACATTTGGCGATCCTGCTGGATATTTTACATATTTAAAATTACTTTTTAAAGAATCTGAAAGCGGGAGTATCCATGATTGTATCGTTTGGTTTTCATCACGCGAGTGAAAGTGGAAGAAACAATGTTATTTGTGGTGCAGTGCAAATTATCACATAATTAAGGTAAAGTAAAATAAAATAAAAACTTACAACTAGTTAAATTGTCAGCTCACCTTGCGCATCTAGTTATATAGTCCCATGTTATGTGGAACCCGGACTAATGCGACTTAAAGGCCGGGCAAATCCGATTTGAAGGTAACAATTCACCGATATGCAAAACCTTTGCTCATGGTAAGGCTTTCCAATACCAGCAAATCAATTAACTTTTGAATACGTTTCACTAAAATCTTTCCTATTATGCGTGATGTTGAAAATAAGTGTTAACATATAAAAGATGCAGATGATAGGGGGTGGTCAATATGAGTTCCTTAAGTTATTATACGATTCCAAAAATTTCATGAAAGACTATCAATATTGCATGAAAACAATTTTATTCCAAAATTGTGTTTTTGCGTAAAAAAAATCCGGGTGATATGCGACACCCAAAAATGATATACAAAATATGACATACAATGAAATACAAAATATATTTCACTAAAATCGTCACAATCTTTCGCACAAAGATTAGTGTAAGATCATTTTTTTTTTCGTTAGTTAATTTCCAAGCATGATGTTAGTTACAAGAAAATATCTGTTTTCGTCTAATGAAAAAAGCAATGAGGAAAGGAACCCAGAAATTGCATCAAAAAGAGTCAAAAATAATTTTGTTTTTGAGATTTCAATTGAAGATATTTTAATCTATTTCTTTCGTGTGTGGGCTAACAAATGGTTATTGGCTTCAGCTGCTTTTGATTTTGAAACGGAGAGAACTCGAGAGAAACGGATTCGGGTTATTAACTTAGAAAATAGGGTGGCGCATTGTTATGAGGAGTTTTGTCAAGTCTGAGTAGACGCAGCTTTCTTTGTATTATCGAAGAGCAGACAATTTATTAGTGCGGAATCGATCATGTAGTAGAAGCTTGTTAAATGAATTGCCAACTATACCTTTCCCGTGGTGCTCACGGAGACGCAGAGGATTTCTCGGTCCTTTGTAGCAATGAGTGTCGAACAATTTTTACTTTCCTAATCCTAAACTGCCTGTGAGGACGTGGCCGGCATCGTCATTGGGTTTGATAATTAAATTAATGAAAATCCAAATTATGTACAGTGAGAATAGCTTTCTAATCTCAAGAAGACTATTCAATTGATGAGCTGTGCACATTTGTTGTTTTTCGGCCAAATACTATGTGCACAGTTAATTGAGCTAAGCTATGCTAAGCTAAGATCGGTAGATAAAAAAATGTTATGTTAACCCTAATAATTGTTTTTAAATTTTGCAAGAAAAAGTAACTCTCAGAGGCAAAGGTAAGCTTTGTCAGAAACGACGCACAGAAGTTCTAGAAAACGATCCACAGTATGCGCAAGAAAAACGCTCTGACGCCAGTCATCATCAATGACAGATCCGGAAATTTGCTGACCGACCGACACACCTGGCTGATAGGTGGAAGAAGTGAACTTTGAGTTATTGTTGAATTGGACAATCGGACAGAAGGGCAAATCAGAATCAGGATAAAGGATGACGGACAAGCAGTGCAGCAAATATACTCTATTATTTATATACTATATTTGAGTTCAGTGAACCCACTAACATAAGATGACGTGAGGAGAGCTGGAAGAACGGATTCCCAAACGGGCTTCTAAAAGTTGGGAGTGATCGGCTGAACGAAAAAAACTTCCAAGTGATTGAAATGATTTGGGAGGGAAAAGAAATTCCTTCCAACCAGCGGTTGTTGGATTTATAACAATTCCGTATAAGAATCTACCAAAATCTGAGCGAAATTGTAAGATTCTTGTACAAAAAATATAACCTTTCAAACAAATACTGTCAGTAAAGCTATTGCGAGTTTCCTGTTGAGGGGGATAGCAACCTCAGACAGTCCCGGAAAGCTCAAGGAATTGCGCTCAAAAAACTGAAAACAAAACTCCACAAATCAATTTAACCATACATGGAATCTTTATTCCTTCGATCCATCTTCTCCTAACGGAGCCTAATCATCCTTCCATTCCTACTTTCTCTCTTCTTCCTATCAAAATCAAGTCCTTACATGCTAATCATATTTCCTACTCACGGTACCAGCTACACGGGGCGTCCCCCAGCTCTGGCGTCGTGAGCATCCCCGCACGATCCCATAATCAGCAACCAATCTGCGTCAATCGCACCTGCGCGATGTCTCGATGCCGAAACTCCAACGTTGTCCCTCACTCCAACACTCCACCTTCGATTCCTGATGTGAGTGGATTCTCCAACGGTGCTTCGGGATATCTCGGATCGGCCACGCGTCGTGCACCCGTTGTCTTTGCTCGCGTCTGGAGATCAGGTAGATGGGTACTTTCCGGCAATCGAGGAGCGGATGTGTGTCCAAGCGAATTCCGCAACTGTGTTGTCGGTCCACAATGACCACCGTCCGTGAGTCAACCGGATTTCGATCGAGTTGGCTCAACAACAAAACCCTGTGGAATCCAATTTACGTTAGAAAAACTGATTGCCTCACTATACTCAATCGGAACCTACCCAGAGGGGTCTTTTTTCGGTTCTCGTGGATTCCGAGCTGCTCCAGTAACTGACCGCTTCGAGCTTTTGTTACGACGGTTTAGCTCCACGCGGCGACTGAAAAGTTGCACGGTCGTTTTAGGTTAGGGATTCTTTTTCGAGACGGGATCTTTGCTAGAATTACCTGGGGAGAGTTCCTTCTTCTCAAATTCGTTGGTACGTCCGGCTTTGAGAAGCTTTATGCCCGCCGCCGATTCTTCTTGTCCCTTAATATCGACCGATCGCTCGTTTCCAGGGGACTCCCGGTTACCGACTTAAATGCACGAGATTAGGTGAACCTCTGTGAATCCTGCGAAACAATCCGCTGTTGAAAATCTTCGGAATTTCAAATAGCCACTAGCTCACCTTCGAATGGTCACGAAAAGGTAATTTTCAGCGAGTCGATTTGTGCCTAACCACACATTTTTCCACGCGAAACGTTTTATTTCTCGCGCGTTACACCGCGTGTGGACGAGAGATCAGCAACGGGCGAATGACTTCATCGCTGTCAGTTTGTTTATCTCGCTGTGTGCGTGCAATCGAACGCCGCGTCAGATTGACACTTGCCATTACGACTATAGGCCTTTTGTTCGCCTGCAGGGGTGCGCTGTTCGGGCTTCGTTTAATTCGACCGTTGGCTATCAGTTATGCGGCAATCGACCGTTATGCGGCGGAAGACGTATCGTAGTTTACAATAAGTAATGTAATGATACAGATGTTTTCTGATGTAGGCGTGCAGGGTGCTTTTCTCTTGATTTACATGTTTTGATTTTTTTAACTTTAGTCGTAACGAACCTAATTTTGATGAACAATACTAAACGTAACAAAGCTTACAAAACTGTGCAATTGCCGGTCTAGCCAACCGGGAGCACTTCCGAGACTTCCCGAATCAACTGCCTCAGTGTCGGCACACTCTCGTTAATTAACCGCAGGACAGGGAATCTTCACACTCGAATTAGAAAAAACTACCAGTACTTTAACGATTTGCACAATTTGCTTACTTCACTCCTTCTTTTCTCCTCCCACTTTCTCATTCTATCTAACCTCACTCAGAGTTCCCTTCTTCCTTCCGCAACCACTTTCGCTTCTTCTCTGCGTCCTACATCTTCTGATGTCAGTTTAAGTGCAGCTCCAGCCCCGTTTGGCCACGTTCCGTGTCTTGCGTGGCACCGATGTCCGTCGCACAGATTCGGCTGCGCGTCGACTACCGACGAGTTGACAGATCGCTCTTCGGCCTACAACGATGCCGGGATCTACCCGACGAGGGGGTTCTAGGACGGCACATGGCTTCACGGAAAACTGGGGCACAAGCACAGCGTTGAATGTCAGCTCGTGCTTGGATTCCGTGCTGGATAGACGTGCAATTTAGTCCAAGGAAATAAATAAACGTCAATACTCAGTCAGTCAGCTAGGCTGAGGACACATGTGGTAATATTGAGAAATTGGAGGCAAGTTACGTTTGAAATGGCGGATACAGAACTACGGGCAAATTCACTGCGAGTCAGTTTCGAACGTGGTGTACCAGAACCAACGGATAGTGAGATATTTAGATTCATGAAATCGTAGATGAATCTGAAAAGTGACAAATTACTATCATGTACAAGGACAAAAGCGAAATGTCGGTAATTATTAAGTTGAAGAAGGAAGAAAATATGAGAAATATTTTGTGTGATTTGCCGGGGACGTTGTTGTTCGAGTACAATAAGTATGAACATACGGAGGTAAAGCTAACCTCGGCAAATGCCATCGTGCGGTACGTGCGACTGTTCAATCTACCCCCAGAGATTGATGATCTGGAGATTTCAGTAGTTATGCAAAGATTTGGAGAGGTCGTTAGTATGGTTATGGAGAAGTATGGAGAAGAAACTGGATTCCCGATTTGGACGTCTGTTCGCGGAGTATACCTGGAATTAAAGGAAGGGTACCGGGAACGGTGTTCATCAGGAACGTACGAGCGAGCGTTTTTTATGAGGGCATTATCACTAAGTGCTACCACTTTGGTAGTAGAGAACATTTAAAAGCGGAATGTCTGGAGAGAAAGACCGTAAATAATCGATTACGCGAACACCAGGGGACGTCCTATAGCGGAATTTTGAAGAGCGGGGAAAATGGCTGAAACGACATCAAGGACAAGGAGATAACACAAATACACAAGAGGTAATACAGGGGAGTGAGAATGACTGTGGTAATGGCGGTCAAACATCTACCAGTGTCGGCAACAAACCTGAAGAGGATTCAACGCGGGTAGCAGAAAGCAACGATGATAGTGCGGCAGTGACTGAGAATGAATTCTCGGGAACTTTTTCAAATCGGCGTATGTAACATTTTGATCAAGCTGAGAAAATGAGCTTGGAAGTTTTCAGAATTTATTTTTATTCCTATTTAGAAACTAAACATTTTTATTGCAATTGAATACACCTCAACGATACATTATGAAAAGGTTCATCGTCACTGACCCTGAAATCTGCACTGCGTGTGAACATTTCAGTTATTTTGATAAAAATATATGTTACAACGTTCTGCAACAGAGGGCTGCGAAATGGTGAGTTGACATCCGGGAAGGGGCGCCTAACATAGCTCTGGTCCTCACAAGTTCCAATACTCACGCTTCCACGGGTCTTCCGATGACAATTGACCGCCAGCTAAGGGTTGCGTACTTAGCTGGTAGTGCAGCCTGGGCACTGTTGTCCTTCTGACATCAGCTAGAGTGAGAGGGTGCGTCCTGTGGGGTCTGCCTAGGATGTGGTGGGGTTCGACAGTGGGCTCTGTTGAACTTCTATAAAAAGCTGCATGTGTCCCCAAGCAGGCCCTATCAAAGCGACCGTGTGCCGCTCAAAGCGCACTAGCCTAGTCCTGGTGTTGGGTAGGACTTTAAACAAATTTGACCCGACTGATCGAGCGTCTGTCCACCAAGGAGGTGCGGCTCCAACAGCGTCTGTTCTGGCATCCAGCGGCTGAGTATGAAATGCTATTCCCCGGAAGCTATACCTAAGATGGCAGCCCCATCCCGGTGGATAGGGAACCTTGGGCCAACAACCTACTGTTCCCGAAACATCAATTTGTTCGAGAATCCGATAATGAAAGAATACGGACTGATTTTACGGCGACGACTCTTAGCGCGAAACAACGGACACGAATAGGAACATGGAACGTTTTAACCCTAGCCCAGCAGGGTAAATTGGCACAACTTGCCAATGAGGCACGCCGCATAAAGCTTGAGATCCTGGGACTGAGTGAAGTCCGTTGGCCAAACTTTGGAGAACACAGAACGCCGTCGGGACAAGTTCTGCTATACTCTGGTTTACGAGGTGAACACGCTCCCCGGCAACGCGGAGTTGGCTTCCTACTAAGCGCTCAGGCACACTCTGCGCTTATGAAGTGGGAACCTATAAGTGAAAGGATAATCGTTGCCAGATTTAGAACACGGGTCCGAAACCTTACTATAATCGAATGTTATGCGCCAACCGATGCTGCCGATCTGCAAGACAAAGAGAACTTTTACAGTCAACTCAATGCCGTCGAAGATAGAATTCCGAAGGGTGATATCAAGATCTGTTTGGGCGACTTCAATGCGAAGATCGGATCCGACAACTCGAACCATGAGCGCATTATGGGACGCCATGGTCTCGGAAAAAATGAGCGAAAACGGAGAGCTGTTCGCAGAATTTTGTGGTAATAACGACATGGTGATCGGGGGATCGCTCTTCCCTCATCGACCGGTTCACAAGGTCACGTGGGTCTCCCGTGACGGCTTTACAGAAAATCAAATCGACCACATCTGCATCAGCCGAAAATGGAAACGGAGCCTTCTTGATGTACGGAATAAACGTAGTGCCGATATCGCATCTGATCATCACCTCCTCATCGGCGAAATACGCCTGCGCATTGCGCGGGTTCGTCAGCAGGAGGAAAGAGTTAGACGACGATTCAACACACGCCGACTGGAAGATGCCACGGTGAAACGGTCCTTCGTTGAAGAACTGGAGACGCGTGCTGCAGATATTCCGGAAGGTGGCAGCGTGGAAGACCAATGGACCGCCATCAAGAATGCCTTCATCGCCACCAGCGAGAACAATCTGGGCGAGCTACGCACCCAGAGAAAACAATGGATCACCGATGAGACCTGGAGGAAGATAGAGAAGCGAAGAGAAGCCAAAGCCGCGATAGAGCGATCAAAAACCAGAGGAGAGAAAGTTCTAGCCCGCCAACGATACGCGGCTCTTGAGAAGGAAGTAAAACGCTCATGTCGACGGGACAAGCGAGCGTGGGCAGACTCTCTGGCCGACGAAGGAGAGAGAGCCGCCGCAAACGGGGACATTCGCCTCCTCTACGATATCTCACGACGCTTAAGCGGGGCGAAGATGAATGCAACGATGCCTGTGAAAGACGCGAATGATCAGTTATTGACCGACCCAACTGACCAGCTGAAACGCTGGTTCGAGCACTTCGAACAACTTGCCAGCCAGGCCATCACCACCTCGGCATGATCTGCCTAGGATCCGACGTATAACACGCGTCAATACCGAAGCTCCATCACTGCTAGAGATTCAAACAGCCATCCAAAGCATGAAATCGAATAAAGCCCCAGGGGTCGACCGCATATCAGCCGAGATGCTCAAAGCTGACCCCATGACATCCGCTCAACTACTGCATCGTTTATTTCATAATATCTGGGACACCGCAACTTTCCCGGTCGACTGGATGCAAGGTATCTTAGTGAAGGTGCCCAAAAAGGGTAACCTGACTGTATGCGATAACTGGCGAGGCATTATGTTGCTGTGAACCGTTCTCAAAGTTCTGTGCAAAATTATCCTAGCCCGGATTCAGGAGAAGATCGATGCGACTCTCCGGTGGCAGCAAGCCGGATTCCATGCCGGAAGATCCTGTGTGGACCATATTGTCACGCTCCGCATAATTCTGGAGAAGGTCAACGAATTCCAAGAGTCCCTTTACTTGGTATTCATTGACTACGAAAAAGCTTTCGACCGTCTCAATCACGAGAATATGTGGGGCGCTCTGAGACGCACGGATCAAGAAAGCAAGGGCTGCCTTTGCGAGTTTAAGAAATATCTGGAAAAACAGGCCGATAAGTGAACGCACCAAAATACGAATTTTCAACTCTAACGTGAAATCTGTGCTGTTATACGCTAGCGAAACATGGTGTTTATCAGTGGAAAATACTCAACGGCTGTAGGTGTTCATTAACAGATGCCTGCGGTATATAATTCGGGCCTGGTGGCCTCACAACTGGATCTCAAACAATGAGCTCCATCGTCGTTGTCACCAGAGGCCGATAGCAACAGAAATTCGGGATCGGAAGTGGGGCTGGGTCGGCCACACTCTACGTAGGGGCGGAAACGAAATCTGTAAACAAGCATTAGACTGGAACCCAGCGGGACATCGCAGCAGAGGCAGACCCAGAGGCTCATGGCGGCGAAGCCTCAATAAAGAAATAAAAGAAGTCGACCGAAATCTAACCTGGCAACAGGTTAAAGCGATAGCCGGGCAACGCTCAGGATGGAGATCTTTCAAGTCGGCCCTTTGCACCACCGGAGGTGTACAGGATCCGTAAGTAAGTAAGTAAGTTCTGCAACAGATAAATCACATACGTCGTTTTGATACGTCAGCATGACCGAGGTCATGCTACTTTCGTCGAAATGTTACGCTGCTCCGTACGCTGCATTGTTGATACGTCGAAATGTTGCGTCAAGTTGAAACGTTTCACGCACATGCGACAAAAAATTGCAACACTTACAACACGACGTAACAACATTTGCTGCAGAAAAACAACGTAAAATGTTTTTCTTAACGAAAATCAGAATATTCAAGCAACATGTTTAATTTTGAAATCAGTGATGAAAAAGTACAAGCAGACGCATGTTTTAAACTATTTAGTTGTTCGAAAAAACTTTTTAAAGTACATTTTCTGCTAAGCGGTGTATGTGCAATATTTTCAACAATGATGTTACACCGTTTTGAATAAAATTGATTCACATTTTTAAAAACACATTTTCATGTAGCTTTGAAGATATACACATTTTTAGATGAATTTAATGCCATATGCTGTTAAAAACGGGTTTGTTTACAATTTGCGACATACGCCGTTTTGAAAAAGTACCCGAGAATTCATCAAGGTCACGGACAAAAGAGGGAGGAAGCAACAGAAAGCTACCGAGGGAACATCGGATTCGGACGAGCAACCATTGGAAAGGGTTCATAATGAACAAAAAGCTTTCACAGGGACGAAGGGAAGTACATTAAGTGAGAAACTGGATCGTAGCAAATCAAAGCAAATGAAGTCAGTGCTAACGAAGATTCAAGCTCCATTGGCGGGGATGTACATACGGCAATGGAACTATCTAACGAGTGAGGTGGTAGTTTTTGGAAATAGTTAAATAACAAAGGGTTAGTCAAGAGCGAACTATATTCTTCTTCTTCTTATTGGCATTACATCCCCACACTGGGACAGAGCCGCCTCGCAGCTTAATGTTCATTAAGCACTTCCACAGTTATTAACTGCGATGTTTCTAAGCCAAGTTACCATTTTTGCATTCGTATATCATGAGGCTAACACGATGATACTTTTATGCCCAGGGAAGTCGAGACGATTTCCAATCCGAAAATTGCCCAGACCGGCACCGGGAATCGAACCCAGCCACTCTCAGCATGGTCTTGCTTTGCAGCCGCGCGTCTTACCGCACGGCTAAGGAGGGCCCCAGAGCGAGCTATATGCAGTTTTCAATTGTATAAGGTACAGATGGTTATGGGCGGTTGTGTATTAACGTAAAAGCTAATTTTCGGAATTGTATTAGTTTTGATTACTAGATGAACTATATTATAAAATTAGCAAGTATAAACTTGAACAGTAGTTGTAGTTTGGTAAACAAGAGCCTCTTGAAAGAATTTATATTGAATAACGATTTAGATATTGTCCTTTTTCAAGAAGTTTGTTACTAAAATTTTTCGTTTATTCCATCTTCTTTGCCCTTTGTCAATGTTAAGGAGCGGGAATCTGGGACAGCTGTTTTGATACGGAGTTCATTTGAATCTAGTCAGCCATTATTTGGTTTGAACGGACGTATTACGTCAATAGTGATTGATAATACATATAAATTTTGTGAATATTTATGCTTTTTCGGGATCGAACCGTCGAAAAGAACGCGACGAGCTGTTTTTCAATGATCTGGTGGAATGGTGGAATGAAGTTTTTAAAGTGAAATGTAAGCAGTTCTACAAGGCAAGAAGTTGGGAAAAGATATCTAGAGTAACTAATGAAAAGCAGTATTTTTACAGTAAAATGGTAGAATATATGCAAAAAATGAATAGAGGTGGAGACACATATTTGGATATACAAATGAATAAATGTAGGATACTTGAAATTGAAACAGAAAGACTGAATCATTTAGGGAACACTTTTACAATTCAAAACCTCCTTCAAGGGGCGATGATTAACATTTTTCAAATTGCAGCACAAGCAAAACGCCAGGAACGATGTAGTGTTTATAAATTGAAACATGATGATGTTATAGTGGCTGACTCATCAAAACTTAGGGAACTAACTTATCAATATTTTTCAAATTATTTCAAAAAAGAATTACAAATAATCCAGGATGAGACTAATGATCACTTGAATATCTTGACAGTTATTTTAGGCGAAAATGATCGAATGGATTTGGTTTCGCCAATCACCTTAGATGAATTGAAAGGAGTTTTGGAATCAGTTAAGCGGAAAAAATCCTCAGGACCAGATGGCATACTACGAATTTTATTTAAAAAAATTGAGGTTATCAAAGACGATATTAAAGAATTTTTTAACGCATACCTGTCTGGTTCCTTTTTACCACCGAAAGGGTTCTCTGAGGGAATTATAACCATGATTCCGAAATACAAAACGAACAGCTTATCTCTGGATGAATAAAGACCAATATCTATGACGAATTGCGATTACAAATTGTTTACCAAAGTTTTAGCCGAAAGAATACAGAAAAAACTTCATAAAGTTATTGGAATCGGCCAAACAGCGTGTGTCAAGGAAAAGTCATGCGTTGACAATTTAAAGGACTTACGAAGAATTTTGACAAGGTCATGCGAAGAAAAGAGGTTTAAGGGATGTTTAGTAAGCATTGATTTAAATAAAGCCTTTGACAGAGTTAACCACGAATACCTTTGGAAAATAATGAAAAAAATTTGATTTCTCGAGAAACTCATAAATTGCTTAAAAAATGTTTATAGTGTAGCTTCGTCTAGAGCTATTGTTTCTTACAGATACTTTCCAAATATCAAGATCTGTAAGACAAGGGTGTCCTTTAAGCATGGTATTATTCGTGTTGTACGTTGTACGTTGCCCAAGTATTTCCACCACTCAATAGACACATTGCGGAAATTAAAAAGTTTTGTGGACAGTTCATTTGGAATGGTTTGATTTTTAGGGTAGAACGAGACCAGTTATATTTAGATTATATTAAAGGAGGCTTACGCCTAATTGACCCAAATGGAGAATTTACATTCTTAATGGAGAATTTATTGAAGGGAATTATTTACTGGAGTTCAGAATACCGCAAAGACTGACAAAAAATAGTAGTATTGTATAGTCATTTTGTGGACTTAAATAATTATATTCCGAAGGTTGAAGAGAATATTCAAATTGATTGGTTAACACTGTGGGAAAATATTATTCTCAATTTTTCCAAAATGTTTTGTTTCGTGAACAACTTGATTGCAACGAAAAGAAACTTTCAGCCTACAACGTTCTAAATATCTCACCGGTATGCAGAAAATTACTTGTTACACGAAAAATATGTTTGAGGTCACAAAAACAGAAAGCTGCATTGTGGTTGACAGTTCGACAGTAATTATTTAGACATAATTGATTGAAATAATGAGTTTATTTAATATTTTTGTTCTTTGGGCATGTCTAGTTATTATACACACACTTTTTGGAATAAAGCGTTGACCGATTTGCTTGCAACATTTTGCATTCGTCGGGGAATGCTTTCTCATTGTTTCCTATTGAAAATTGGTCAGATCGGACTATGGGATCAAAATTTATGGTCAAAATATATATATTTTTTATGAACGAGAAAGGCATTATTACCGCTATGGTGAATAATCAGGATTTTTTTGACTGTGATGCATACCAATAAAACGTAAATCAATGAAAAATTGAAACTCATTTACCTAAACTGCTATTTAAGACCTTTCTTATGTGATATTTTTCAACATCCTCCTTAATGCACCGAGGAAGACATCATCACTGCTAGGGGGATTGATTTGAGTTGTTTAGTGTCTCCTGGCTATGAGAATGCATAAACTATTCATTGTCTTTAAATCTCGGTGGTTTTTATTCATGCTTCTTTATTTTTAGCTGAGTTTTCAAGGGTGCCCACAACCGAACCACAAAATGGAAATGTCCAAAAATGTCAAATTTACTAAATTGTTAATATTTTATTTCAAATCGATGAAAGCATACTAATTTCTTTGCTAGTAGTAAGGTTATACGTTTAGCTTTCCATAGCTATGCAAATGTCGGCATGAGATCAACCAGGACCAAAGTTGTGGACCAAACAAAAAAGGGTGCCCACAACCGAACCTCCTTCCCTATGTAATCATATTCATGTACTCCAAGTATGTACTCTAGTTTTTAAATTGTTATTACTTCAATAAAAAACCCAGATTAATCCACCTAGCGGTGATGGTGCCTTTCTCGTTGGTTCAAAAAGGTTTGGAAAAATCTCAAATAACACCAATATGTGGATTGGTCTTGTTTTTCATATTTGTTTATATGCATAAAAAAATTCTCGCCAAACGCAATTTGTTGCAAACAAATCGGATGAGCATAAGAGCAAAAAATGGCATTTTATTTTGTAGTCTTAAAATTAGTATTTTCGCCATATCTTTTGACCCAATTGTACGATCCGGCTAAGTTTCTATAGGAAACAATGGGACAAGATTCTGCGTCGAATGCTGTTGCGAGCGACTTGAGAACACATATATTGCACATCAATCACAGTAACTTATATATGACCGGATTCAGTCACAATATGGTTACTGCAACCAGATTTGTTGAACTTGTGTTGCTTGGGAAATAGATGAAGTCTAAGTGCCAAAAAAGTGAGCTAGACTTTTTTGAGCTCTTTTTCACAATAAATAGTAATTTGACCATAACATCTAAGCTCATAGTCCGATCTGGCCAATTTTCAATAAGAAAATATGAGACATTCTGCGTCGAATGCAATTTAATGCGAGCAAATCGGTCGAGGAAAAGTACCTGAAAAATGAGTGAGTTTTTTTTTAGCGATTTTTCCATTAAAAAAATGGTATTGCTTTTTGCATTGAAACTTTTCGTTTCGTCACATACATCTATATTACTGTCAAAATGTGCATTTGACAATTAGATTTTCAGCTAAAAGAGCTCTATTTTTTGACACCGGTGCACTCACACAACCAATCGACATCAGTTGTCAAAAAATCAGGAGTACCAACTTGACGAGTATCTCCTTGTCGCCGAGTCTGGCGCTGAGTGCTCGGCGCGGAAACCCAAAGGTGGGAATAAAATTTAGGGGCTTATGCGCAATATAACTTTTGATCCCATAGTCCGATATGGCCAATTTTCAATAGGAAACAACGGGACAGGATTCTACGTCAAATGCAACTTGTTGTGAGCAAATCGGTTAAGGATATGTGCCCGAAAAATTAGTGACATTTTTTACGCGATTTTTTTGTATGAATTTGTGTTTTGGCCATAACTTTCGATCCCATAGTTCGATCTGGCCAATTTGAAATAGGAAATAATGGGACAGGATTCTGCGTCGAATACAACTTGTTGCGAGCAAATCGGTTGAGGATAAATGTCCGAAAAATGAGTGACATTTTTTTACGCGATTTTTTCGTATGAATTTGTATTTTGGCCATAACTTCCGATCCCATAGTCCGATATGGCCAATTTTGAATAGGAAATAATGAGACAGGATTCTGCGTCGAATGCAACTTGTTGCGAGCAAATCGGTTAAGGATAAGTGCCCGAAATATGAGTGACATTTTTTACGCGATTTTTTCGTATGAATTTGTATTTTGGCCATAACTCTCGATCCCATAGTTCGGTCTGGCCAATCTCAAATAGGAAATAATGGGACAGGATTCTGCGTCGAATGCAACTTGTTGCGAGCAAATCGGTTGAGGATAAGTGCCCGAAAAATGAGTGACATTTTTTGAGTAGTTTTGCGCACACACACACACACACACACACACACACACACACACACACACACACACACACACACACACACACACACACACACACACACACACACACACACACACACACACACACACACACACACACACACAACACACACACAGACGAAATGTGTCCAGACAAGCTGAAGATCATCGTGGACGGTCTTTTCCCGCAGCATGGTTCTACGACGTGGCCGCGTACGCCGTACGAAGATGAAGACCGAGTAACCGCTGCAGGTATGTCACCAATGTCACCAATGACGAGCTATTATCAGTGGCGAAAGGTTTGAAGTTGAAAAAAGCTCCGGGTCCGGATGGAATTCCAAATGTGGCTCTAAAATCCGCGATTTTGGCGTTCCCGGATCTGTTCAGGATGGTGCTGCAGAAGTGTTTAGTAGACGGTAATTTTCCGGACACGTGGAAGATCCAGAAACTGGTGCTGCTGCCGAAACCAGGAAAACCGCCGGGGAATCCAGCATCGTATAGGCCCATATGTCTGCTGGATACACTGGGGAAGCTTCTGGAAAGGGTTATCCTTAATAGGCTTACACAGTTCACGGAGGGTGAGACTGGCTTATCGGAAAAACAGTTCGGATTCCGCAAAGGCAGATCGACTGTGGATGCAATCAGGACAGTCATTGAAGATGCAGAGAGGGCGTCCAAGAAGAAGAGGAGCGGCAATCGGTTCTGCGCGGTAGTGACGATTGACGTCAAAAACGCGTTCAATAGTGCCAGCTGGGAGGCCATCGCCGCAGCGCTGCATGGAATGCGAATCCCCGACTTCCTGTGTAAGATCCTTAGGAGCTACTTCCTGAACCGGATTCTGGTTTACGACACGAACTCGGGGCAGAAGTCGATCAGGGTTACGGCGGGCGTTCCACAAGGGTCCATACTAGGCCCGACGTTATGGAATGTGATGTACAACGGGGTGCTGATGCTGAAGTTGCCCAAAGGTGTAAAGATTTACGGATTCGCGGATGATGTCGTCCTAACGATAACCGGTGAGTCACTGGAGGAGGTGGAAATGCTGGTGGCGGAAGCGACCGACGCAGTAGAAACCTGGATGAATGGAGTCAAGCTGCAGCTGGCTCATCACAAAACGGAAGTGATGCTGGTCAGCAACTGCAAAGTAATCCAGCGGATGCAGATTACCATTGGAGGGCACGACATCCCGTCGGTGCGGACTCTGAGACATCTAGTGTGATGATTGATGACCGGTTGAACTTCAACACCCACGTGGACTATTCCTGTGAAAAGGCGGCTCAAATGATCAGTGCGTTAGCAAGGATCATGCCGAACGTCGGCGGTCCGAAAGGCAGCAGTAGGCGTCTTCTTGCGTCAGTATCATCCTCGATACTAAGGTACGGAGTTCCAGCCTGGGGAGCTGCGCTCAAGACGAAACGTAACCGGAGGAAGCTGAATAGCGTGTTTCGTCTAATGGCCATTCGAGTCGCGAGTGCGTACCGAACTATTTCGTCGGAGGCAGTTTGCGTTATCGCAGGGATGATTCCAGTCTGCATAACCCTAGCAGAGGACATCGAGTGCTACCAACGGAGGGATACCAGAAATGTGAGGAAGGCGGTGAGACTGGACTCTATGGTGAAGTGGCAGCAGGAGTGGGACAATGCGGATAATGGAAGGTGGACCCATCGGCTCATCCCCAATGTGTCGACGTGGGTGAACAGGGAGCATGGTGAGGTGAACTTTTACCTCACACAGTTCCTGTCCGGACACGGTTGTTTCCGCCAATATTTGCACCGGTGTGGCCATGCGTCATCGCCATTCTGCCCGGCGTGTATCGACGTAGAGGAGACTCCAGAGCACGTGATATTCGACTGCCCGAGGTTTGTGGAGGCACGTAGGAGAATGCCTGCCATAAGGGCGGACAACATCGCAGAGCGAATGTGTCGCGATGAAGGTACGTGGCATGCGGTAACCAGAGTCGTGACACAAATAATGTCAGAGCTGCAGCGTCGATGGAGAAGGGACCAGCAAGTAAGCGTCGGTTTGGAGCAAAATCCAGCACAGTGAGCAGTGTTGGGTTTCGAGTCGTCGGGGCGCCAGCGAACCGGAAGTCTTCTGCCAACCGGAATCGTCGGACCGACCTCGGCACTCGAACCGTCAACCTGCTGAAGAAAGAAGAAAGAAGAAGGAAGTGCTTCGGGTATGTAGGGCACCGCCAGTGCGGACGTTATCCACCACCGGAACTGTCGGACCACCTCTGCAACCCGAAGACGAAGTCGGCGCAATGCGCGAAAGCGTCCCCTGCGATAGCCGCCGGTAGTCGGGGCACCATCAGTGCGGAAGTTTCCTTCACCGGAACTGGTGGACCACCCTCGACGCCGGGGGAAGTCAGGAGGATTCGAGTGAGGAAGTTTGCGGCACAACCGCCGAGGGATCGAGACGTAGCAGTGGATCTCAGCAAGCCAGTCGGCGAACTAGACTAAGCTAGGGGCCGGAATTTTAAGAAGAAGTGCATGAGCACAGCCCCCCCCGAAGTAGTCGCAGCATCCAGTGGTCCCGGGGGGATCGAGGCAAGGAGGATAAGGGACCCGGTTTATCCGGGAGGCACATTTTTAGCAGGTCGGGAGGAGCCCATCCCTGTTCGCCTTCGAGCATAGTGTGGATGCTCGAGGTGTTTGTCGCGCAGATTTTTGATGGCCTTTAACCCTTGCAAAAAAAAAAAAAAAAAAAAACACACACACAGACATCACCTCAATTCGTCGAACTGAGTCGATTGGTATATAACACTATGGGTCTCCGGGCCTTCTATAAAAAGTTTGTTTTTGGAGCGATCATATAGCCTTTACCGTATACTTAGTATACGAGAAAGGCAAAAATGGTATAATTTTTGATCCCATAGTCCGATATGGCCGATATTTTCAATAGGAAACAATGGGACAGGATTCTGCGTCGAATGCAACTTGTTGCGAGCAAATCGGTTGAGGATAAGTGCCCGAAAAATGAGTGACATTTTTTACACGATTCTTTCGTATGAATTTGTATTTTGGCCATAACTCTTGATCCCATAGTCCGATCTGGCCAATTTCAAATAGGAAACAATGAGACAGGATTCTGCGTCGAATGCAACTTGATGCGTGCAAATCGGTTGAGGATAAGTGCCCGAAAAATGAGTGACATTTTTTACGCGATTTTTTCGTATGATTTTGTATTTTGGCCAAAACTTTCGATCCCATAGTCCGATCTGGCCAATTTCAAATAGGAAATAATGAGACAGGATTCTGCGTCGAATGCAACTTGTTGCGAGCAAATCGGTTGAGGATAAGTGTCCGAAAAATGAGTGACATTTTTTGAGTGGTTTTGCGCACACACACACACACACACATACACACACACACACACACACACACACACACACACACACACACACACACAGACATCACCTCAATTCGTCGAACTGAGTCGATTGGTATATAACACTATGGGTCTCCGGGCCTTCTATAAAAAGTTTGTTTTTGGAGCGAACATATAGCCTTTACCGTATACTTAGTATACGAGAAAGGCAAAATGGTATAATTTTCGATCCCATAGTCCGATATGGCCAATTTTCAATAGGAAACAACGGGACAGGCTTCTACGTCGAATGCAACTTGTTGTGAGCAAATCGATTGAGGATAAGTGCCCGGAAAATGAATGACATTTTTTACGGGATTTTTTCGTATGAATTTGTATTTTGGCCATAACTTTCGATCCCCTAGTTCGTTCTGGCCAATTTCAAATAGGAAACAATGGGACAGGATCCTGCGTCGAATGCAACTTGTTGCGAGCAAATCGGTTGAGGATAAGTGCCCGAAAAATGAGTGACATTTTTTACGGGATTTTTTCGTATGAATTTGTATTTTGGCCATAACTTTCGATCCCATAGTTCGATCTGGCCAATTTCTAATAGGTAATAATGGGACAGGATCCTGCGTCGAATGCAACTTGTTGCAAGCAAATCGGTTGAGGATAAGTGCCCGAAAAATGAGTGACATTTTTTACGCGATTTTTTCGTATGAATTTGTATTTTGGCCATAACTTCTGATCCCATAGTCCGATCTGGCCAATTTCAAATAGGAAACAATGGGACAGGATTCTGCGTCGAATGCAACTTGTTGCGAGCAAATCGGTTGAGGATAAGTGCCCGAAAAAAGAGTGACATTTTTTACGCGATTTTTTCGTATGAATTTGTATTTTGGCCATAACTTTCGATCCCATAGTTCGATCTGACCAATTTCAAATAGGAAACAATGGGACAGAATTCTGCGTCGAATGCAACTTGTTGCGAGCAAATCGGTTGAGGATAAGTGCCCGAAAAATGAGTGACATTTTTTACGCGATTTTTTCGTATGAATTTATATTTTGGCCATAACTTTCGATCCCATAGTTCGATCTAACCAATTTCAAATAGGAAACAATGGGACAGAATTCTGCATCGAATGCAACTTGTTGCGAGCCAATCGGTTGAGGATAAGTGCCCGAAAAATGAGTGACATTTTTTACGCGATTTTTTCGTATGAATTTGTATTTTGGTCATAACTTCTGATCCCATAGTTCGATCTGACCAATTTCAAATAGGAAACAATGGGACAGAATTCTGCATCGAATGCAACTTGTTGCGAGCAAATCGGTTGAGGATAAGTGCCCGAAAAATGAGTGACATTTTTTACGCGATTTTTTCGTATGAATTTGTATTTTGGCCATAACTTTCGATCCCATAGTTCGATCTAACCAATTTCAAATAGGAAACAATGGGACAGAATTCTGCATCGAATGCAACTTGTTGCGAGCAAATCGGTTGAGGATAAGTGCCCGAAAAATGAGTGACATTTTTTACGCGATTTTTTCGTATGAATTTGTATTTTGGTCATAACTTCCGATCCCATAGTTCGATCTGACCAATTTCAAATAGGAAACAATGGGACAGAATTCTGCATCGAATGCAACTTGTTGCGAGCAAATCGGTTGAGGATAAGTGCCCGAAAAATGAGTGACATTTTTTACGCGATTTTTTCGTATGAATTTGTATTTTGGCCATAACTTCTGATCCCATAGTTCGATCTGACCAATTTCAAATAGGAAGCAATGGGACAGAATTCTGCATCGAATGCAACTTGTTGCGAGCAAATCGGTTGAGGATAAGTGCCCGAAAAATGAGTGACATTTTTTACGCGATTTTTTCGTATGAATTTGTATTTTGGCCATAACTTCTGATCCCATAGTTCGATCTGGCCAATTTCAAATAGGAAACAATGAGACAGGATTCTGCGTCGAATGCAACTTGTTGCGAGCAAATCGGTTGAGGATAAGTGCCCGAAAAATGAGTGACATTTTTTGAGTACGTTTTGCGCACACACACACACACACATACACACACACATACACACACACACACACACACACAGACATCACCTCGATTCGTCGAACTGAGTCGATTGGTATATAACACTATGGGTCTCCGGGCCTTCTATAAAAAGTTTGTTTTTGGAGCGATCATATAGCCTTTACCGTATACTTAGTATACGAGAAAGGCAAAAATAAATAAATAAATAAATAAAAAAAATTGTAACGGTAAACAACGGGGTCCTGGTTTGATCGAAACGGAAATCACGTATCTCAAACACGATCACAATACAGTCATTTCGTAAGTTGCCTGGAAATGGGGATTGGAGAGTTACCTAATTGTCCTCCTTAGTGCTCACAATCTGGTTTTTAAAACTTTAAAATTTTTGGATTTCAACTTTTTGTAGCGCTTTAGATATCTAGTCATGTTCACGACTTCCGGGTAAGTGAACAACTTGTTTCAGCCCAATCAGCCCCAAGGTTCTTGACCCCATCTCCAGTTATCGACTGTTCACAGTCCACGTCCCTTTTTCATGCCACCGATTTGTGCAACCCATCATTGCCGCTCCAACTGGTTGCGCATAATAACTTCCCCTTTTGTATGGCAAGTGAGCCTACTGGGGGAAAACGTTTATCTCTTATGCGAAAACATCCTATCATACATATTCACGATTATAAAAATACAAAATAATAAATTACAACTGTAAGGTCTCATACAATATTTGTATGAGAATCTATCAATTTCGCATATGCCCATTTCTTATACATGTTTTGGTAAATTCATATACACCCGATTCTTTTTTTACACGGGGGATGCGTTCCGTGTAAAAAAAGTTTTCAGTTCAAAATTTGAAAATCCGTGTAAAACAAGTTTTATGATTTCTCGACAAATCATGCAAAATGGAGCGACTTTGCAAAAATTTTGTATGGGATTTTTTTTTTTACACGGCCGTGTAAAATATCCGTGTAAAAACAGAATCGGGTGTATAGAATGGATTACTGAAAAAGCAAAATCTGCCGTTATGAAATGAGTAAGT
This sequence comes from Armigeres subalbatus, assembly GCF_024139115.2. Classification (NCBI taxonomy): domain Eukaryota; kingdom Metazoa; phylum Arthropoda; class Insecta; order Diptera; family Culicidae; genus Armigeres; species Armigeres subalbatus. Next base: position 448,025,061 of record NC_085140.1, read on the forward strand.
AGATAGCGCCACCGTAGACCAGTTCCTTCAGAACCTCTCACATGTTAACCTACATATACAGTAGCGGTTTTGTTTGATTCGGTGAGTGCAAAATAAGTTACCTAAAATAATCCATTGTTAGAAAACAACCGTAAGTTGGGTATGTGAATAATAATACTAATGGTATGCTCAGTACAGCTGAAAAAACAGTGAGACATCATCTCAATTCGTCGAGCTGAGTCGATTGGTATATAACACTATGAGCCTCTCTTCTATCACAAAATCGTCTTGGAAGTGAACATATAGCCTTTTCGTTACACCTCGGTGTACGAGAAAGGCAAAACCGAAAAATAAGTAGCAAATCAAATTCCTTTCCATTACTTTGTTTTTGATAGTATGAACCAAGATTTTTTTATGTACAGATTATCCGACTTCGTCAGTAGATGGGAATAACCAGCGCGGGGGGAAACATACATTTTCAGTGCAAAACGTAAACAAACGAGCATAAATTCCATACAAAAATCCAAGATGGCTGAGTTGGGGATATTGACAAGTCGGATAACCTGTACATAAAAAAATCTTGGTATGAACATGAGATGAAATCCTGAAGCAGGGACCCTATTCATCTCACATATTCATCATACAATTTTAGTTGACATTGATTATTCGATAGACAAATTATCCCTCTTCAAATGTAAATAAAGTCCATTTGTTCATAAAAGTTTAGAGTAAACCCGCCAACCATAGATCGACAATATGTACTCACATATCAGTCTGAACCGCAACAGCACGATTTATCGTGGTTCGGTTCGGTGCCGGTCTCTGTAGCGTTGTTATGCTTCTTTCGCGGTTACCATAAAGACCTGAGGCCGCCGACTCTGCTGCCATCACACACGACTTCAGTAAACATCGCGCATCGTTAGTCAGCCTGTCCGTATTCCGTCGTCTGTGCGAATAGTAGGACTATCCATTATGTGGAGCGTACCCCCGACCCAAAAGCACATTGTCCATTATTTTTTCCTTGTTTTTCCTCTTGAATGGTGAAAGTTCTCGAGAACAGAGCACATATAGTGCTGTTGCCGTCATCGCTACCGTCGCGTCGTTGTCTTCCAGCATCCGCGACCAGTAGGTATAGTCAACATTAGCCAATATGAAGCACGCGTTACTCGGGAGATGACAATGGACCATCCCGGTTACAATGCATATTAATAATGGTGGTTGGTGACGGCACACAAGGATCCTAATAACAAAGGGCCAAACATAAATATACCTTCGAGTCAAGTGGTGTCGTCCGAGAGCGAACACAACCTTGGCGGATCCCTCACCAGGAGCAGTCTAAGGTATTGAAAGTGTTGTATTCGATCCACCAAAAGGATAAAATAACCCTTCAGGTAATTTGATAAAAATCAGAAAGTATTCGAAAACTTTCGACATTGTTGTACGAGATTGGTATATAAAGGTCTTTGAATTAATATTTACCAATTTCTTAAAATATTGTCTATATTTAATATTATTGTTAACCAATGTCCAGGGTTTCGTTCAACCACAAAACGCATTTACATGATTACGGCTGCGTTTCCTCCGGGAACAGATCCGCTGAATCAGGCGTTGATTAATTCGCACATTGTTGGAGAGTGGAGAGCTCATTGGCATCTGGAATCTGAGGTCAGATCCACCGTCGCGTCGTCGTTGCCCGACAAGTGGGTGTGTGTGATGATTCACAATAATTGACCTCCTCGCCGACTACCGATGCTGCACAGTGAATTAGTGTGCAGATGCAGAAGCATAATTTGCTCGTCGGCATTGCCTCTGCGGTATTTAAATAATGAACTTCACGCGCGGTCTCTCCATTCGACAGTTTATTGAATGTGAACCCACGTGTTTGATTTTGTTGGCGTTGTTTTGTCCCTCTAGTCAATTTTGCCATTGGCGGAAAGTTTTTGTTCTATACTAGTATGAAAACATGATAGCAGATAGTAAATATTCGGGTACGGTGGTGGTGGATGTTGTCGTGTGGTCACGATTTTTTGTCGCGTTGTTACCCTTTCGGACGACTTGGTTACAATATGTTGTGAAAAGTTGTGCACGAAATAGCGGTGCATACCACGAGGCGAAGGTGGGAAAATTTTGATTCATAAACTATTTGTTGTCCACCCAGTGCTGGCAATCTGTAAAACATGAGCAGCGACGGAAACAACCGCAAGCACCCAGACAGTTTACGATACAGCGTTTGAGCGGTATTTGTATTTACGATAATGGTGATGATGCTGTGTTCTTTTCAATTCAGTATAAGAAGCATAAATTAAGCTATTATGAGATGCAAAAGATAATGGATGTATGGGTGGATTTATTATTTTAATAATTTTGATAATAGATGCTATTACAAAAAAAAATCAATAACAATAGCTTTTATTTCATCTGTATAAGCTATTCCAACTGCATATTCCAAAATCTCTTGACAATAAGTAACAACTCAGAAGTATTCTTCCGAAACTTCTCACATCGTACTCGTGTTTGTTTTTAAATCAATAAATATGCAAATGTAATAATTTAATTATCAATCTGATGAGGGCATGTTCATTGCATTGGCAAAGCAAGCAGCAAGACTCCATCCAGAGAATAAATGGTTATTCCAAAGATGGTTTGTTTAGAGGTGAGCACCGTCACGCCATGAAGGCGTCACCGGCAGTGGGAGTGAGCCGTTTAATAAAGGAATAATAAAAAATCGGAAAAAATAACAACGATTTTTTGTCGAAATCCACAGGAATGTTCCAAGTAAAGAAACGCGAGAAAAGAATTGCCAAGTCGATCCCGCCGACTGTAGTTGCTTTCGGTATTCTGACGGAAATATCACCGAACCAAATTACGACAAACACCGACGCCGACGATTTTTTAACGGCGCACATCTCTGTGTGCCGTTTATGTGCAACTTCATTTGAATATATGATGCATGGAGTTAGAATTTCGATACAGTGGACTCCACGTGATACGAAATTGGAGCGATAATCATTTTTATGCCAGTGTGAAAACATACCGAAGAGCTGCGCATCCACCGCTAGCATAACAATCATCGTCCCATACTATATCAATCCATATCAATAAGGGACAGTCATGCTTGCGGCGGCAGTAAAGGATAACCCTACGTACTTTGAAGGTACAGCTTAAGAAAAATTGATTTTCGTTTCCAGATGAAACGAACTAAAGGAAACACTTGAAGAAGGCTGCACTGTAGAACATAAAACAGAACTGCAATATTTGCATTTAAGCACATGAACAAAATTTCCACTGCTGCATCGAATGTGCATTCCATCCTAATTCAATTAAATCATACGATAAGAAGAAGAGAAAGTTTTCATATGATCGGAGAATATTCTGTTTTATTCGTCTGATAAATTCAAGGGGCCTTTCAAATGTGTTATGTTCAATGCTGTGCACATTGTTCAGTTAATCGTCTTCTTCTGTGATATTACTTTTAGCACTTTTTGACGTAAACTATGTCTAAGGGGAAGTCTCGGATGCAGGGTGCAAAATGAAAAATTGGGCACCGTCACCGTCATGTGAGATTTCAAACGTTAATAGCGTTAATAAACATTTATTGAATATATTTTTAAAAATAATATATTACAGTCAAACCTCCATGAGTCGATGTTCCATGACTCGATATCGACTCATGGAAGCAAATTATGCCATATTAAAAAATATTTTCTGGGCTACTCTGATGGTCCCTTCAAACAGCTTCCCAAGGGTTTTTTATTCCACATCTCGATATTTTCATCAGTCGATGGTCCCTTCAATATCGACTCATGGAGGTTTGACTGTAATTCGCAAATTTCCACCAATTTTCTATTTATATTAAAACGGTTGGTTATCAAAGTCAAACTATTGAAAATTTTATTTTTTTTCATGCCTGGTAAACATTTAAGAACCAACCAATCTTGTTCATGCATCCCCAACACGGACATCAGATTTGGTACGCATCTTTTGATCAGCCGCTTCATTTTCTCTGTGCATGAAAAGAGCTGTATCTTGCGCGCACGTGTCATTTGGTTCGAGATTTCACGGTGAGCGCTCGGTGGTGTTGACGGAAGAAAATTTTTCGCTTCGGTGTCGTCTATGGCGGTCGTGGCAGTAGTAGCAGCAGCGCGTCATATATGGTCGAGATTTCACGGAGCGTATACCAGCCGACATTCGTTCGTTGCAACGAATCGTCGGATTGCGTTCGAGTGGTACAATTAAAATTAATCGGTCCTTTGTCAGGACCACCATTAGGGGTAGCTGGGTTAAAATGCTCCCCCTGGGCAAAACGACCTTTTGCCATTTTTAGCGATGTCCCAGGAATATTTTAATGTTTATGTTTATGTTTACTACTGGATTGGTAGTTCGAGATCCAAATTACATGCGCTGTAGTAAATACTCCGGAAAAACTGCAGAAAATGTACTCAAAAATGCCAAAGCGTCGTTTTGTCTGCATTTTACCTCAGTTCATTTTCAATCCCCAAGGACAGGAACGCGTGCAGTTCGGATGATGGAATGGATGGATTTCAAGTTGCAGAATGACTTCAAGCTAATTTTATCGCACGCAGCACCTGTATGTTTAAAATCTTGTATATTGTGGAGCGCTTGATTGATGATAAAAACTAATTTACTTACCAATTCGAATTTAGAATCCATAAAACAGAACACTAACCCAATTTTTTTTCCACCGCACCCAAAATGATCGCAACAGCAGCAACTCTAACTCCGCCATTTTTTCCAACTTGGCTCCAGCAGATCTGATGGTCGGCAAATGCTAAGGGTGCATTAAGTGACGCATTTTATTTAAGTCCAGCACATATAAAAGGTATGTGTCACAAAAATTATTGGTTTGATATACAAGTAAATATAATGAGAATGAAAATATTAACAAAGTATGTGTCGTTGCACATGCATTTAAGGAGTCAATTTTCTTGAGTGTTGGTACAACCAGAAAGCAAAAACGAAGTCACAAGCACTCACAAGTATTGATAATAATGAATGAACTAAATTTTTAATTTAAAATTTTGATATGATTGGCCATAATTGGAGAAAATTTTCATTATACTCAGATAAGGAATTCATAATGCAGCATTTTAAATTGATTAGTTTGCAGTAAAATGCAATAATAATTTCATAAAACTGCATTATGAATTAATTAGGATGTTTTATTAAAATTTTGCAATTCGAATTTCATAAGGCTTGGTTATGGCCTTCAAATGCAACTTCTGCATTTCATAAGGTAGGGTTATGGATTGATTAATTTCCAGCGATCAAAGTTCATAATGCTTCATTGTGATTTCATAAATGAGCCTTAAGAAAATGTTATATTTTGTATTGACCATAAAAATAATGATTCCTTTTGAATTTCAAATGCAAAACTTGTGTCAAATTTCCAAAAGGCAGCATTATGATATTCGATAGCCAATTTGCCAATTTGTTAAAATGAAATATCTAAAGCCTCGGGTTGAAAGTCTCCTTAATAAAGACATAAAAAAAAGACATGTCAAAAGGAGTCTTATGAATTTCTTTACATGCAACGAATGCATGTTATACGATCAGGAATGAAATTTGAAGGTCTCGATATGAAAAGCATAAGTGACTTATGTTTCAATCGTTTAGAACAATCTTGTGGATTCATAACTTTGGTCTTATGTTTTTCGTATGTTCATTTGCCTGAGTGATTTTGTTTCCCTCGTTATTAATCTTCGGGGACTCGCGCCGATGTAAAAAGTAACAGGTTCGAAAAAAGCACGCTGCTCGTTCACAACACAGGCGGGACTGCGTGAGCGGTCCAGGATGAAGCGAGTCCTGGAAGGTTAACAAAATGTTTAATCCGCTTGCATTATGGTGTCACTTTATGATGAATGCATTTCTGAGTTTATTTTATGTCACTAAACATGTAATAAATATAGAATAATATAAGTAAATTCATCGATTTAGTAACTTATGAATATTGTACCATGATTATTCTTTATATGAGAAATTTTAGAAGCCAAATCAAATTTAAGCGAAGGCGGGTGGATGATGATTTAACATCTTTAGTTTTAGCATCTGGATGTAAAGAGAATGCAGGCACGGCGTGTTCAGTAGAACAATATTATCACAAAAAAATGAGCATGGCTAAAATTTCAACTACGTGAAAATATAGCTTCTTATCTTTCATTTCCTGGGTATTTTAAAAAAATCTACCGGGGGTTTCCGAACAACTTTTTTTTGCCTTTCCAAATGGAACCTGCATTCTAATCTAATACCAGCTGCCAGTCACGAGTCCCTCAAGAGTTGACTCGTCATGAATTAAATGCAAGGAATGAATATTCTTCATGTTCTTTTATTTTGAACCTAATTTAAAAGGCTCAAATATGGAAAAGCATGACGGAGCCAAAATTATTAAGTTCAACATTTGGCTAGCAAACATACTGCTTCGCAAGGGTTAAACCCACTAATATTTTTATCAGTGTTTGTTTAGTTTAAATTTTATACTTTTTGGATTTAAATGAAAATTAGCGAAATTCGTAGAAATTATTCCAGATAATTGAGAAATTTCAAATTGATTGTTTGAGCTCAAAAAACGACAGGATTCCGACATTCAAGACATAACGATTTCTGAAAACCTAATGATTTTTTATAACATTTCCAAGATAATATAAAACTATTTTAACCTACTGAGATAAGCATGCCAAGACCATGCTGCAGGTAGCTGAGTTGTATTCCCGGTTCGGTCTAGGAAATGTTTAGGTTGGACATTTCCTCGGCATTTCTATGTGGGATGGTTTTATAAAGATGTTTTTGGTTTTGAAAGTAAAGAATACATTTTATTCTATGGAAATTTTATAAATATTAACGGGGCTTAATAATTAGTAAAGCTTTTCTAAATTACGCTTCTGATCATTGTTGAGCTAGATTTTTTCCACTAGATAGATGAATAAAAGTAAAGCTCATCGATTACTTCAAAGTCTGGTGGTTGTACCAAGAGTCATGAAAATAAGTGTCTTTTTAGAAGAAGATGCATTTGATGCAAAGGGCAGGAGATTGATTTTCGTTTACTGGTTAACTTTTCTGAACTCTTAGGCAATTTAGATTTTATTTGAGTCATCCCTTCAGCACGAATTTTATGACTAAAAATTCAAACTCTTCTCCAAAAACTTCTAAAACTACCCTGGTTCTGATCGTCCAGGTTTTGTGTTTGAGTTTTATGTTGGTGGTATTCGGCTTGACCAAATAATTGAACGTTATTGAAAGTGATTGCCAAAAGCAAAATAGCAATAATGCGACAACATAATGAAAAGTGGACTAATTTTTAAATTGGTAATGAATTTCGAGTGAAAATAATCGTTTCGAATGAGTATTTCTCCAAGCTCACGCAGTGCAATATCATAGAAAGTTGCATGTTTGCCACAACATTTGTAGTAAAATGAATTTGCTTGTCTGGATGAATCACTCGTTCTCATCAACTATGCATCGCAGCGATATGATCTCTAGGACAAAATACAGTTCATATTTTTAAGTTTTTTTTTATACCCATGTCACTTTTTGTTGAAATCAGAAGAGATTTTATTTTAAACTAAAAGCTAGATATTTACTTCCATTTTTGCCTTTATTGTGCACTTAGCATGACTCATTTTTGCGCTCATCTGTTTACCGTATATCAATTGAAATCTGATTTCTATTTGAATGAGGTATTAGGGATTTCTATGAGCATGTTGGATAGTTTTTAGTGATAAATTGAAGTTACACAATCAAAAATACGACAGAAAAAAGAGGGGAAACAGTGAATTGCGTGTATCTACATTACTTCTCCTTCTTCGTTTTGGCATTACATTCCCCACTAAGACATTGCCGCCTCACAGTTGAGTGTTCAATCAGCACTTCCACAGTTATTAACTGCGAGGTTTCTAAGCCAAGTTACCTTTTTTTTTACCATCAAATTTACCATTAAAGTTTAATTTTAGTAAGGTACACTGGGGGAAGTGGAAAAAGGGGGTAAGTGTAAAAATCGACTCGAAAAATTGGAATTGTACATACTTTACAGTTTTTACCACATCATAACATTATGCAAGAATATACTTTGATGCTCACACTAATACTATGTTGAAATTTGTATAATACATACACTAACACGGTTAACGCTTGAACTGTAATTTTAGGTTTCGCGAAAAGTTGATTTTTGCATTCATAAAATCAATTCTTATTTGCACCAATTGTTCTTTTTTCAAGTGAATTTATATCACAGGTGACCATTATAATACAATCAAACTAATCCTATTCAATTGGTAGTGGTTTGTACCAAGAAAGAAAATAATTCAAAGATTTTACACTTACCCCAGGTATCAAACACTGCGGGGGAAGTGGATAATGTTCTAATTACACAATTTTTTTCTTCCGTCCAGGGTTTATTTCGATAGCTGTGAATCCTAATATGTTCTTTCTTTGTTATCATTGTGATTCCAGTGGTGATTGGACTAATATAAATGAGAAAATGCCTGATTTATCCACCTATCGGTATAGATGCCTTTCACATGTTTTACATATGAAAAAAAATGTATAAGAAAGGTGAAAATAGCACTGATAGGTATATATATTGTATAATTCACATTAATTTTAATTCATAACAAGTTTCACCGTTGAATGCAATTTTTTTTGCGAACAAATTGGTTAAGGACAAGTGCTTAAGAATAGCTGATAATTCTGTACGTGCTTTGCGCACACACATACATACATACATACTCATCACTATTGAAGGTCAAGATAACATGGGTTTTCCACTTACCCCATCCCACTAGGGTAAGTGGAAAAACAACTCCTAATTTTAAAATCTACTTCCATAAATTTCAAGCGACCAAAATGCTATGAATTACCGCACAGTTGGTGCAAAATTGACTGTTTTTGATAAGGTACACCGGGGCAAGTTGAAACGGTTTTTTCAAAGTTGAAATTCGAAGTGCTGTAAAAAAATCACCCTTTGGTATATTTTGAATCTGTTTGCAGTGTTTGCTAGTTCGGCCCAAATATTATACATAAAAAATAAGCAACCTTCACAAACTTTTTATAAATATTTTTTATATTTAAATTATTTTTTTGTATGCACCGTTTCAACTTGCCCCGCGAATCGGGGCAAGTTGAAACACTGTGTTATATTCAGACCTAAGCTAATTTTGCCGTATTAATAACAAAATGTGACACTCAAGAAGCACTAGGTTGTAAAGGTGACTATAAAACTGCCAGGATTCGCATAAGAGTCCCATGTAAGTTTTTGACGATTTTAATTTTCTTTCAGAAATTAGCTGAAAATTGTGTCCTGTTTAAGAAAAACTGATGAAATAGTAGGCTTTGTTCTAGAATTTTTTTGATATTTACTCGATTATTATAGATATTATAGATTCCAGATTTTGATAGGTACTATTTTACACAAAATAATAAACTTATAGTCCATTTAATTGTCCCACTGCAATAAATACGGATAAAGAATATTATGTTATTTTTTGGAAAGATGCCAATTTTTTTCAATTTTTTAATTTTTTCGTATTTTTTCATGTAAAACAAGTTTGATAAATTCAACTGCAAATTACCCAAGTCGGCGAAAATGTCATGGGACTCTTATGCAAATAAGGACAGTGTACAACAAAGCCACAAGCGTATTTTCAGAGACCAAATTCTGAAGAACGAACTACGCTGAAAATTTATCAAATTGATTTCCTCCTACTGGTGACCACTCGGATTACTATTCAGGATGCTTCATTATTTGGTTTACTTGTATATTGCGAAGTTGATTAATTCGATTGTGGCTTCTTCACAAATGCACATTAACTAAACAGCCATCATATCTCTCATAAACTCTACGATTGGAGAAAGAGCCAGCTGGGGAAGTAGAAGGCGGAGTTAACGACAAGTTTAAATACTCTATGTTTTATTTTTCTGAGAGTCAGTGCTCGTAGATTAAGAATCTCAAAACTGCAGTTTAAACATGACCCCTTTTCATTCTAGTGGAGATTGTAGGAGGGTTGACCGAATGGGCGAAAATTTATTAAATTTATGTTCAGAAGTTTGCATATTTTTATAAATTTGTGTTTTTCGAATGTATGTTTTTTCAAACCATCCTGATTTCTGGAAAAAAAATACTTTCAATTGCAAGGGTGATGTTTTGAATTGTTGTTTCAACTTGCCCCGCATCACGCATTTCTATTTGCCCCGATGAGTTGAACATGCAGAGCAATATCAAACAACCAAAATACAAAAATTAAAACGGGGCTTCCATCGATTTATCATAATCATTATGCTTATTCAACATTGAATGATTACCTACCGTGAAAATTTGATGAAAAAATTCTTCCAAATATTGTTTTGATACCTGTTTCATTGGCACGTCAAATAGTTGTTTTGGATTTTGCAAAGGGCGAAAAATAAACAATGGCAGGGATTGCCTTTGAAAGCTGCAATTTTTCGAAAATGGCCGTCAGAAGGTGCGTTTAGGCGAGTAGTTTGTTGAAAAAAATTATCAGAGCATTCAGTCTTTTACTATCTGAATTACAGCTTCCGTTTCAACTTAAACCACATTTCAACTTGCCCCGGTGTACCTTAGCCCATTTTGATTGAACGCATTTAAATCTTTTAAACTTAAATTAATGATTTCGTGTGTGTTACTTCTACGTGAAGTTAAACGATTTACAATGATATGGAAATGCTAATATCATCTTCCAAACTTGGACGTACATGTTCATGATAGCATTAGAGACGAAAGTATAGAATTGATAGTTCCGTTAGGATACGGCAGGCATGAAGAATGTTTTTATAGAAGTCGATTTGATATTCTTCCCTCCCCCTTCATACGGGAGCTTGGCAGAAGGAAGGTCGTGTGATATGTGCCATCACAAATATTGCCCTCCGCTCGCTTTCAAATCGACTTCTATAAAAACATTCTTCATGCCTGCCGTATCCTAACGGAACTATCAATTCTATACTTTCGTCTCTAATGCTATCATGAACATGTACGTCCAAGTTTGGAAGATGATATTAGCATTTCCATATCACTTTTAAACTTGTTTTACACTAATTCAAACATGCACTATCGATTTTTCCTTTTCCACTTCCCCCAGTGTACCTTATATATTTGGGAAAGAATTGGGTGTATATGTGCATAAGATGACGATGCAGAGAATAATCTCCATCAAAGCCTTTCTTAGCTGTTTGCAGGGGATAACATAAATGTATCGAGTTCGGCTTCGTCATGCACTTTGACGCTTGAGCTCCAACAAACTATTAATTTAGACTGTAACTTGGTAATTTCGGTCCCCTGAGTTTATATACGATTATTGGAATAAAAAAATCCAGGAATCTCATTTTAAATGGGACGCGATAAATAATAATCGTTGGTCTTCCAAACACAAAGATCCGTTTCAGGGAGAAAAAAAAAGTTGTTCGAGACCCCTCGGTAGATTTTTTTCAAATAGTCACGAAATGAAAGCATAAGAGCTATATTTTCACGTAGTGAAAGTTTTGGCGATGCTCATTTTTTTGTCATAAAGGTCCCCCATACACACGCCGTGCAGGAACTATGAATTCATGTCAGACGAGCAGATCGAACCATGTTGTCATCGGAATTTGTGGGACCTTCCTTTCCGATAATGACAGCCAGGCATAGAGGCACCACAATTGATATTATTCTCGCTGCATCGTTTAACCTTCGGATATCGATTATCACTCGGTTGATCTGTGCCCTAGCGTAGCAGTTTTAGGATTGGTCGAAATTTCCTAATGGAAACGAACGGTATCAATCAAGATTTTTATAATGAGCAAGGAAAATTGTAATAAAACTGATGTTCAGCAACGGATTCAATATGGCGACAATGATGTTTATTGTAACTATTCTTATTTTAATTATGTGAATGATAAAATGAAATGCAATAATTATTATTTCAATAATGAATTAATTTACCCCGACATTATACAGAAATAGTAATTTTTAGAACTATTTAGGACGGAGACGAGCCAGCCTCGGGCTGAAAGTCTCCTTAATAAAGACACAAAAAAAAACTATTTAGGAGTTGAAATTAAATTACAATGGGTTCAGTGTAGAACTGAATTCAATCAAATGTGATGTAAACTGATGACATTAATGTGGTTTACCTTTCATTGAAGTAACAACACTGCTTCGTGAAAAGTAACATCACCGTTTAGCGAATCAATCGGAGTTTTTTTTTATAAAAATGTCATATTTTACCAAGTCGGGAAAATCATCATTTGTGTAGTTGCTGGAAAAGATTGTTTTATTCTTCTTTATGTAGGTATGCAATCATTGTTGCACTTTTGGTAACCACTCTGTACAGCCGGTTACTTCCAAATTCCCGAAAGGTGCAATTCATGATGAACAATCAACCACAATGCAGCGCTGAAGAGCTCCGACAATCAAACTCGCAATTAAACACAATCATTTCTGTTTTCATCGATTGTGCACGAAGGCCGTGATGAAAGAAATACGGCTTGTGCGTTCAAACTGTTTGCTTTCGCGTGCGTAATAAATATTGGAAGGGCATGTGACCAGCAGGTAGGGTTTGCCAAATCTTTCGGCATGACGCTGCACAATTCAAGGGACTGAAAAATACGATGCCATTGACCCACAAACTAATCAGCATGATTCATTGACGATAAAAAAAGTTTGAAACTTTTTTATTGGAAAATCTACGATACCCAATTTTCACTCTTTATTTTGGCTTAGAAGATAATTTTCAAGACTTATCCGCGCATAGGATCCCTATTGGGAATATTCTCTCATTGCTATATGCCTAATAAAAAAACAAGTTCGGCATGCATTGCAGGCCCGTTTGACGAAGTGATTCCCCAAAGCAGAAAATAAGCAGCTTTCAGGTTTTTTCGCACTCTGTCATTTGGATCGTTCGTTTGCCTAACAGCAACGCGCGGGCAATATGCTCCAGCTCCTATAATGAGAAAGCATTTCGGTGTTGCTGTTGTAAATTATCATTTTGACCGACCTCTTCGGAGAGATCCAACCGCTCTACCCGCTGACTGAGTTGTAGTTACAGAAGTTTGACAGCCTAATGTTTTTCGCTAATTTAGGTGTACCTCTTCACTATTTCGGCGAGTCTGCGCCTCTCCGTTGCGTGATTTGGACGCGGTGATTTACGCAGCCAAGCAAAGAGATGATGCTTGTTTGCTGAAATTGTGATGGGTTGTTTCGTGTTTTACTGCATCACATTAAAGCGGCTTCATTACTACACAGACATGATACGTTTCTACAACTGCTTTCCGAGGCCGGATATGAGTGGAATTAAAATCGATCGTATACATTCCGGCTAGTATCAAGGTCAATGACATTCGAAGTTGGATTCGTCATAGAGCTCGCAAAAATCGGAAGCCCGGAAATACAGGAATAACAGCAGTTTTATATTTTGATTATTGAAGAAATTATGTATTTTTGCATTTCTTGTATACTAAGTATACGTTCTTCTTCTTATTGGCATTACATCGCCACACTGGGACAGAGCCGCCTCGCAGCTAAGTGTTCATTAAGCACTTCCAGAATTATTAACTGCGAGGTTTCAAAGCCAACTTACCATTTTTGCATTTGTGTATCATGAGGCTAACACGATGATACTTCTATGCCCAGGGAAGTCGAGACAATTTCCAATCCGAAAATTGCCTATACTGGCACCGGGAATCGAACCCAGCCACCCTCAGCAACACTCACCTAACCGCGCGACTAAAGAGGGTCCCTAAGTATACGTATATGTCAATATTTAATAATATTCCATGATAAAACTTTATTGAAGATTTAATTAGATTAGAAGATACATCCATGTCCTCCACTAAAAAATAATATAAATGCTGAGAAATACTTTCGATAATAACAGTAATAATATCTTATATTGTCAGTTCCATAAAATAGATTCAATTAATTTATTGCCTTCACATTTGCCTCTCTTTGATTTCAAAAATATTTTGTAACGAAAATGCCGTTTCAAATAGTTTTACAGCAGATTCAAATGTGCGTACAAGTCGACATAATTAATGCCCTGATCGATAACTTAGATGCAATAAATATAAGATTCATGTGATATTGAGCATCGAAATCGTAATTTTACATTCCCTTTACCTAAAGCTGTGCAACTCATAGTCAATGAACGGCGCCTTGTGAGACACAACTTTGAAGAAATGCATCATCAACACATCACATTTATGCAATGCAATACGTCTCTGCGTGAAAAGCTTTTACCCACCTTCGCGCGCTGACTCACTGTCATGCCAGACATTAGTTTAACGGTTTTATGCTCCGTTCCCTTAATGCAGCACATTTCTTAAATTTGTGGAATACAGATTTAGGAGCTTGACCTCTTAAAGCTGAGATAGCTAATGGACTAATAATCTTTAAAGTTTTTTTTCAGCTCTTATGTATGGAACTAATATTTTATCAAACACCTAATTTTTGTGTTCATGTTACGTGGATTACCACAGACCAAACAGATTAGGATGTTACATTTACGTTTTTCCTCGCACAAGAGTTGGATAAGTCTCTTGAGCTGGAATAAACCAGTTTATTATGCTGTTTCATGAATTGGGTATTTAGTCTGCATATTGCTAATAATTGTTCAACTTATTTTCTCTCTACCGACACTTCTTGCAACCAATTCTCATTACCTTTCCCTATACAGGCATACCTCGATAGTACGTACCCTCGATAGTGCGTACCCTCGATAGTACGTACCCTCGATTGTACGTACATTTTACCTCGATAGTACGTACAAAAAAAATATTTTTTTTTTCGTTCAGTTTTCTGCACGATTTTAGTAAATTTTTTGATATGCTTTGATCATGGCATATGCGGGGGTCTTAATAATAATTTCACAACTGACTTAAACGCCATCGTGAGGTTATAACGAATTTAGTAGCAAAACTTTGAAAAAAGCAGCGTATCATAAATGTTTGCCAGTCTTACGTAACACATATTATATGTACTATCATTTTAAACAACTGAAGGAACATCTGAAACAGCTGAGTGATGCGGAGCGCGTCCAAGCCCTCTTAAAGCAGAATATCAGCAAGAGGAATTCTTTTGTCTTGGACGCGTTCGCACACGCACTCGCGTGAGTATGTCATCGGCATAAGAGTGTTATCAGCAACAATTGAAATTTTATGGGTATGATTTTCTTAGAAAGCAGATCAGCTATCCACTTAATTGAACAATTATTATGTTTATGAATTATTTTATCTATCAAGGAAATTATTTCCAGTTCTAGAACCCTTCTCCAAGCATTAGTTCATCTGATAGACCAGAAAATATTTCCCCGAGGAGTAAACTAATTCTATCATGGGAATGGTGATTCATAAAATCGAATTTCCGGCACGATATTTTAAAGAGATATAGGGTTTCTTACCCCATTCCCGGCCTAACATGCGTACGACTGCATTATTTAATTGATATTTATGACAGGAAGCAACTTTTCCTGATTTTTTTGGGATGTATAATACTGCATAGGGGTTCACTTCTGCTTAAAAAATAGCTATTCGTGCTAAATATTGTTTAAAAAAGCTTTTATTTGATTTAAATTAACGAGGTGCAGCACTCATTTCAGTCATAGCGATTTCCATTCCGGCATACATAAAACCCAGTTCCCGGCCTAAGCAAAATTTCACTCAATCTCTCAACATTTTACTCTCATTCTCTCTCGGGACGGTAGAAAATGCGACGTAAACAAAAATATGCACGTTCCACGACAACAAGATGCCAGATGGTATTATTCATAATCATTTTTATTTGGTCGAGAAGATATATTTACTCATCCAAATTTCTTCCAAATACTTAAAAACAATATTTTTTCTACCTTTTGAAATCGAGAGAATTATAAATAACATGATAGCGTCAACGTATTAGACAATTTTCCTATTAACGATGAAGGATCATTTTCACAATCCTGGCCTTTTGGCAGCACGGTGCGGCTAGAAGTTCTTGTGCCGAGGTGAATTTTTGTTCGTTTTGAGAATACATTTTAAAATGTATTCTAAAATGTTTAAATAAGTTCTAGTGAAACGAACAAATAGTAATAATTGAAGTGCTTGTGTTTAGAATTATGGTGTGGTGTGGCTTCAAGAAATGGTTGTATCGAGCATTGTGACGATTTTCAGGTAGGTGTTTATTCGATGATACCGTTTTGTAAAAGTGGAAAGAATCACTCCGGCTCAGTGGTGTGGTATCGGAGAGCGAATTTTGAAATATACATTTTTGTTTTCTACAATTGGATTAATTAGGAGTAAAATAAGTGATTGAAAAATATTGAGTATTGTGAAAAATAAATGGGAGACTTTTTAAAAATTATCAATCATAAACCTACGGCATCCAAATAGTATAAATCATTAGTTTTCTGTGCAGTGAGCCGGGAACCGGGTCCATAGGCCCAAGTAGTGATTTACCCTATACTGTTTAATTAAGTTTACATTAAGTTTAGTTCCACTTTTTTTTTCTTGAGAAACAAATTAGCAGCGTTACTAAAATGAGGAAAATTTTTGGTCGAAAATTTCCTCTGAGACGTCTTACTGGGATTTCCGAAGAAGTTTATCCTGGTACAGTAGTTCCTCCCAAGGGTTCTTCCTGGGATACCTTGGTAGTTTGGTCGAAAATTCCTTACATGATTTAACTTGATATTCTATCTGGACCTGTGCGCCGATTGAAATTTTATCGACGGTGAGGCGTGATAAATCATTTTCACCCAGTGGCAGTGGCGTGGTGGTGATTAGCGGCGGCATGAGTCAGCTTGAATCAATTTTGTGTATAACAAGTATTTCGGAATTTATCTGGATGTTCCTCCAGGAATTCTTCCGAAAGTTCCTCCAGGAATTCCTCTGGAAGTTCCTTCAGAAATTCCTCCAGAAGTTCCTCTAGGAATTTCTCCGCGATTTTTTGCGAAATTCCTCCGAACATTCGTCTTAAATTATAACCAAATATTTCTCCGTTAATCCTTCCAAATATACTCTCTAAATTCCATTATGTTCTCGGTAATTTCTTCAACAATTCACTTAGGAAGTCTCTTAGAAATTTACACATCCCCTTTCTCAGAACTTCCACCAGAAAATCATTCAGAAATTCCCATGTAAACTCCTCCGGCATTCTCTTAGTTACTCCAGAAATTCTTCGGGAATTCTCTAAGAAATTCCATGCAAAATTCGTCTGCAAATTCATCTGGCTACAAAAATTAAATTTCGTCAAAACCAGTGCTGGAAATACTCGCTTCACGAGTAAGAAAATAGTGTAATTTACCAGAAATGCCATGCACGCGCGAACCTATTGCCTGCATTTTTTCTAGCGCATGCTTTGTTCGCGTGTACGGGCAGAGCAAAGACAAAAAGCAGGGCAGTATTTTTTGACGAGTAAAAATCACGATCGCGAGTATTTGAGGTTACTTCGAATAAAATGGATAAATTTCACTTAACATAAACACAAAAACAATGAACAAATGTGTTTTTGCTCGAACATCCGTGAGAATCATGTTCCGAGGTTGGTTTATGATATTTTACAAATTAACCCGAATGACTCGCGAAGCTCCACCTCCACGAACATTTTTCGGGGTTCGCTTTTCTGTATTCTCTGCGAGTAGTAGGTAGGCAAGAAAAGGCAAAAAAAGTGTTCGCGAGTATTTTGCATGGCCTACTTCTTGTTTTGTGAACAAGGTTCACAGGTTGCCACCACTGGTCAAAACTCTTCCGGAATTACCTGAAAATTCCCCTTAAAATTCCTCTGGAAATTATTTAAGGGATGCACCCGGAAGATCCTGCAGCCATTCTCAAAATTTATATGGTACTTCGCTTACAATTTCTATAAAAAATCATCCAAAATGCCCTTCAGTATTTTCCGAGATTTTTTTCCAAGAATTCGCAGCAATATCTTAAAACAATAACCCCGAAACTTCTTTGAGAAACTCTCCCACTTTTTATTCCAGAAATTCCTCCATGTATTCCCCAAAAAATGCGCCATTAATTTCCCCGGAGGTCACTTGAAGAACTTCTTCAGAAATCGCTTTTAAAGTTCCCCCGAAAAGTTCTTCAAGAATTATCCGGAAATTCGTTTTGGAATTTCCACAGAATTTTCTCAAATTATTCTGCAGAGAATTCCTTAAAGAACTGCTCCGGGATGTTCCTTTTCCAGGAAGAATAGGAGTATCCTGGATTTCCTGAAGAATTTCCTTAAGTAATTTTTGAAAAAAATCGCGATGTATTTCTTGGTTTGAGTTTGAGTTTCGAAAAATTTTGATGGATTTTCCTATGGATTTCCTGGAGATATTTTCGGAAAAAGTCCTAGAAGAATAATTTATGAATGTCAAAACAAATTTCAAATAAAATTTTGAAATAATTTCGAATTAAAATTCTAGTAAAACAAACCCACATTTTCAGAAAAAAGTATCTTTATGTTTGGCCGAGAATGTGTTGAATAGTGGCTATGTTGCCAAAAATTATCCCCCGTCGCACTTTTTGGCCAGAGATCCACGCTAGTTGCAGTTTGTGAGTAGATCAACATCCAATGATTTAGATTTAAATACTTTATCGACAGACACCAGTGGTACCTACATTCATCAAGCTGATACCGATCAAGTATATAAAAGTCAGACATCCAGGCCTCCTATCAAAAAATCGTTTTTGGAGTTTATAGCCTTTTCGTTACATATTTTTGTACGAGAAAGGCATAAACGATTCTACAGACGAGAAAATTAAAATCGCTTTGGTAAGGAAGCGTCAATGGAGCCAATAGAATCGCAACAACAGTGACAGTTCAGGACAACCTTAAAGCTTTTCATTAACATAAAGTCTATAGGTGGAATCCATAAAATACGTCACGTAAAAATGTTGTGATCCACACCCAATTTTCACTTTTTGTAGTAACATGGCTAATTATACATGATGTGTAACATATCTTTGAAACATCACAAATATAACGTAATTTATGGATGTTCCGAAACATTAACATACAATATTTAATAAAAACAATAGCCTCACATTTACAAGGACGATGATTTTGCGCAATGCTACATGTAGGCACCATTCCAAGAAAAATCTGAGTCATGCTGGTCCGTTGTGTACTATATCAAATATAAATTTGCTTAGAATACAGAGCCTTCTATCGAAATTTTGGCTTCCGAGCGGTTTTATAAACATTACACCACTCCCAAATAAATAAAACGGCAAAAAAAAATTTTTTTTGTTCGGTATTTTTTTGCTTCGATAGTACGTACGCTTCGATAGTACGTACACTAAAATTACGGAGGTGTACGTACTATCGAGGTATGCCTGTACTTACCTACATCTTTTTAGACTGGAATCGACATACAAAGTTTTCCCATGTTGACGACAGAGGCATGCGCTCTCGAAAATCGCTTGAATGTTTTCTTCACCACCATGATGGCAGTTCAGTGAGTTTGTATATCTCACCACACCGGATTATGTCGATTTTACTGGCCATGCTTGGTTGTGCTGTGCTGTTGAGCTGTTTGGAAAGCAAATTGCTCGAATGGAAACTTGCTCAAATTTCGAATTGCAGAGGTGAATATGTGCAGGAAGTGTTCTCCAAACAAGTGCTGGGTATCAAAGGGACAGAAGAAAATGTTTCACCCTAGGAAGTAAAGAGATAAATCTTCATTTGAATTAGTTTTCAATTTTGACCTTTAGATAGATAACATATTTCAAGAAGCCTGACCACAGTTTTTTTGCTTCTACATAAACCTATGCATATGGAAAATGTTGATTTTAACAGAATGGAAATTCCATCAATGAATTTTTTGAAAAAAAAATGGCGAAATGTCAGTTATAACTGAGCACTCGGTAAAACACTACCGAGTGATCAGCTAAAAATAGTGCGGATTTCGGTAACAAATAATACCGAATAAATTGTATTCAGGTTTTGGTTTTTTCTTAGATAATAAAATAAGGAAGAGATAATAAAATAAGGTAGAAGAACAATCACGGGGTTTTTAGCAAGGATTTTCGTTATCCATCGTTATATTATTCAACTTTAAGCATATCTATATACTTATATATAAAAATAAATTAGTTAGTTTTCGTATCCGCATAACTTTAAAACGGCTGGATTGATTTCCTCCATTCTTTCAGAATCTTTGACGGGTCATTTGCCTGAAATTTTAACCAAGTTAAAACTGAAAACCAACGGAATAAAATGTTTGTACCTACCTGAACTAAGTTAACTTTTATCCATCTATACCGTGCAGCTTTAAAATCAAATGCAGCAAATCACTCGCGCAACAACTCCTCTTGAGTAAATCGAAAATCTGTACTTCTCAAACATGGCGTCGCTGAGCCGGCACCGCCGTTGATGGCGTCAAATCAAGCTACTGGGACCTCCGTACTTGTTTTACCGGGAACTCAGTGAAGCGTATTGATTTTTACTGACTGATCGGTACATTTTTGACAAGTACAGGGAGTTTTTCGTTAAACAGAGTTGTTCGGTAATGTATAGTACCGAAGGTCTGTATATTATTTTAAATAACTGAGACATCGGTAAAAATAATTACAGAAATCAGTAAATTCATTTCAAATAACTGAGCTCCCGGCTCAAATTTGCTTTTACCGATTAAAATCAGTAAAAAATATTACCGAGCTTAAATTCTGAATTTAAGTGTGTTGGCAAAATCTTCTCATCAAACCGACACAGAAATCAAATCTACCTCGAACAAAAATCATCAAAAAAATTCAGGAAGTATCTGTCCGGTCACGAAATATTAGCCTCGACAGTGGCAACCTTCCCACTGAAGGACTGCCTGAAATAAACCACAAGTTGGCTCAGCAGGGGATGTAGACTGTATCTCAGCCCTTCCACTGAAGGGCCTTTTAATCCGTGCGATAGCGACTGAAGGAGAACATTATTTTTAACTCTTAGAGCCTTGAAAAAGGCTGTTTGCTTCGGCTAAGTGCAAAAAGTAAGAAAACGATCTTTTCAAATAACCGCGAATTTCTAGTGATGGTATAAAAAAGACTTAATGCTCTGCGAGTGAATGCATTTTTCTTTTATTGGCGATTAAAGGTTGCATGAAGAAGAAGAAGTCGAAGGATGATATTAGAAAAATATTACACGGGGAAGCATACGGAATTTTTTTTTAAACTCTTCTCAAAAATTCTAGAAGCGATTTAATTAAAAACGGAAAGCAGTACGGAGTTGGACTTTTCTTATACTGTATATTAGATATGATATCATAAAATAAAATTTGAAATCGAAAAATTGTGTTTATTATGCAGTAGAAGGATAGTCCAACCCCGTACTGCTAACCGTTTTTAATTAAATTGCTCCTAGAATTTTTGAGAAGGGTTTTAAAAAACTTCCCGTATGCTTCCCCATGCAATATTTTTCAAATATCATCCTTCGACTTCTTCTTCTTCATGCAACCTTTAATCGTCAATACCTTATTTTGAATCTTCTCTGCTTTCCATTTGGTGGGCCAATCAGCCAGTGTCTTGTATCCCGCTTCTTTGTCAGCCAAAGCGTCATCATCATCAACGCGTTCGAGAAGGGCTTCTTCTTTTTTACGCTTGTTGCTCACTGCTAGCGTCTATTTCTTAACGGGACTTTTCGCTTGATACAGGCCAATAAGCCGGGCAAGCGAGCTTAGAATTGCAGTTCAGGTGTAAAGTAGGGTGTTCTTTTCTGAGACAACATTGTTAGTAGTAGAAGGAAGGAAACACCCGGACATGGGATTTCGGGTGTTTAGATTTAGAATTCATAACATGGGACGATCATTCAGTCACGTTCGCTTTGTGTGCGGTCAGTATCAAACAATGTTTTTCTACATTTTTTTTTTTTCAATGCCAAAAAATCCAACATTTGATGAAAAATCGATTGATAGTTTATTAATGTTTGAGCTGTTATCGGTGGTTTTTTATCCAAATAAGATTATGTGAAAAATTTTTGCAGAGATTCCCGAGAAATTCCCGCAAGAATTCACGTTGCGATTTCCTTCGAAGTTTATTTAGCTATGATCACAAGAATTTCTGTGAAAAATCCTGAAAATTTAATAACATATTTTTCGGAAGTTTTTCAGCAGGAAGTCACCAACCAATTTCTGTTAGAATTTCCCAAGCGATATCTGTTGGAATAAATTAGGGGTGTCCACATACAGTTTCCGAAAATTTCCTGCATGTTGTTTTTGAGGAATTCACAAAAATTTATGAAAAAATAAAATTCCGCATAAATTTCCGGGGAACCTTTTGCAAGAATGGAGAAATTTCCACACATGTTCTCGGAGAAACACCCGCAGACAATTTTGGAGCGACTTCTTCAGGAATTCCAAGAAGAATGAGTTGTTATATAGATGAGTTGTTATATCAACTGCTTTTTCTTTAATCCTATTTTCAATTTTGTACAAACATTGATGTACAACGTTGAAGATAAAACATAAACTTAAAATCAGTAATATTATAAAAACGAACACGAAAAAAGACGTTCTATAAATTGTTGTAATGTTCAGCGAAATATTTAACATTGATATTTAACGTGTATTTGCTTAGAATTTAGTTTTGGGTCGCGCGGATTTGGCGCAGAATGGATTTTCATGTCGCGCGGAAATTGCGTGGATTTGATTTTAGTCGGTGCGGATTTGGCGCGGAAAATATTTCAGGATCTCCGTAACAACCCTGCAATTTCTATCCCTTAGGGAATTGAAAGCATTGATATTGATCTCTATCATTGGCTCTCTGAAGAACCGTTTGTTTTCTGGACATACATGCTGCATCATGTGGCTTTTCTTCAGCCTGTCTCGGCTCATCACCGATGCCGGCCGGTCTGTAAACTCGACTCTGCTGCTGCTGCCGGTATCTGCTCAGCATTGCTGCTTTGTCGGGCCTGTAGGTTGGACTGCTGCTGTACTGGCTAGGTTTCGGTTAATGATGGTGGCTTCGATGGTGTCGAGCCGAAAAAGCGGTCGGTGCAGACTTCATTCCCTGCTAAAAAGTGTGAGTGCTGTTCAATCGATGAAGCGGTTGCCTCGCTTGTCCCGGTCAGAATGAAAGAAAAAAATCGCGTTGCGCTATTTTATGGCTTC
Source organism: Armigeres subalbatus (assembly GCF_024139115.2). Classification (NCBI taxonomy): domain Eukaryota; kingdom Metazoa; phylum Arthropoda; class Insecta; order Diptera; family Culicidae; genus Armigeres; species Armigeres subalbatus. Next base: position 448,048,094 of record NC_085140.1, read on the forward strand.
TCGGCAGACCCAGCGGCTGCTCATTCGCTGGTGTCTGCACCAATCAGAACGTGGTAATGGAATGATGCAAGAATTATGCGGTACCCATATTTATAGGTTCCCTTGATCTCAATGTTTTTCATTGAAAACAGTTTCATGCCTATTGAAACAAGTTTTTCGGGTCTTATCAAGCATGGACATGAAAGGCATACTTGAAATCTGTCGATTGAGGGGCTTACCGCAGAAATTTGTCCACTGAGACGAACGCTATTAACGTTTAAAATCTTTCAACACAGCGTAACGCGGTCGATTGGAATATTTTGAAATGACACCCGGTATAGTAAAGAGAGACGTAAGTCCTACGTCAAAAAGATCCTTTACACAGGTCTTAACAGCCCTAAGATTTTTCCCGTTATTTGTTCCCTGCATTGAGAAATCATCATTAAAGCTGCCAATTTCTCTGTCATTTGAAAATGACCATCAATTCCTTTCTGTCTTCATAAGACAGCCACATTTGTCACGTAAAGTATTCACGTCAGTATTTTCATCGTTTGCAAGAGAGTAGAATATGGAAAAGGCGGCTTTTTCACGTAACGTAACTTTCAAATCTTATGCGAGAACTTTTACTCTTCATCGTGTTCTACGCAAACTAATGCTACTGAAGGAGGTTGTTTCTTCAGGACACGATGTGAACAACAACCGAAAAGCATTCCTTAACAAGTTCTACGTCCTGGAAAGGTTTCATCCGTTTTGCAAAATCTTACTAACATCAAAACTGGCCCGAACTGCATTTTCTGACTTCGTCGTTTACTTCTGACAACTTCTTGAGTAAAGAAAGTTGGAAATTTAAATTGAACCTTTGAAGTTCTTTCAACTTTGGTTTCCTATTTGGGCGCTTTCAAATACCACATTTCATAAAATGCTTGGATTCAGGGTTCATTTCTTCAATATAGAAAAACTTTCCGAACAAATTAAGCAAACCGGCCTTCCTTTTTCCAACGTGAACATTAACTACTCTGACCAATCTTAATGGAAAACGTGAAAACCTTTTGTAAAATTAGTAAAATATTGTTTTCATTTCAAATTCAAATAATTGATATCGCAGCGCGAGCTTTGTTTTAAAAAATACATAGGGGAACTGTTCCGTTTTCCATCTCACTGTACATATATTCATCTCATCGCAAAACAAAGAAATACAGCACCAATTTCGTCGCTTCTTTTTGCTAACATGCGTGCTCACTGCTGAAAAAAATCACAAAAATAATAAACAAATCAAATACCTTTTCATTGCTTTGTTTTTCGTGAGACCAATATCGGAGCTATGAGATGAAGTCCAGGAGCAGTAACCCTATATAATAATGAATAATTAAAAAAACTTCTCGAGCCAGATAGAAAAGCTGGAGGGCCGATTTTGAGGTTATTTTTCTTACACGCCGCGGTCCACAAAAAATGGAGCAGAGGACCGCATCCGGCCCGCGGGCCATACGTTGGGCAGCCCTGAACTATTGGAACACGAATTAAAAAATACCGCAAGTATAAGAACAGTGTACCAATAATTGGAGTTGCTATTTTAGGACGGAATACATGGAATACATGCAACGGAAGCATTTTTCCAATAAAATAGATAGGGAACGCTTTCGAATGTAGGGACACGGCAGGTATTTCCGTCCATCGTCGTAGGGGCTAAAACCAACGAAAGCAACGTCCATTTTCTATAACTCCACTATAGCAGAACGTTTCTCCTGAGATTACGATTTGGTACGTATGAGTTTTACAAAAAAGCGTCTCTTTTATTGGGTTTCGAGACTATGACGAACAGACGAAAACACCTTCCGTGTCCCTATATCTAAGGTAAGCGAAATAAAACTCCGTTTAATATTAGGAAAATGAACAATTGAAATTCGAGAGTGGAAATGGGTCGGCTTACGTAGGACCAGAAACGAAATCTGTAAGCAAAGATTAGACTGGAACACAGCTGCACATCACAGAAGAGGCAGTCCCAGGGGTTCACGACGGCCTATATTAAGAAATAAATGAAGTCGAGCGGAATCTAACGCGACTCATGGTGCACAGGACCCGTAAGTAAGTTCCTTTGGAAATAAGCATGATTGTCCACCCACAGTTTGTACTTCGTCAGTGTAAGATCAACTGTTTTTACACAGCGAATCAACTGTTGTTGCATTTTCTTTTCAAGAGACCAAATGAAAATGTAGCGGACTCCCGGTCACCTGTCAATTTACAAGCAGTCGTGATGGGAATGATGCTTTGTTTTGAAATCTAACTTTCTAAATAGTTTTAACAGATTTGTCCGAATAACGATGACAAGTCGATAAAATAATTATATCGTTCCTGATTTTTTAGTTTGAAGTAACATTATTGAAGAGGAAACCGCTTGTTTACAATAGTTTGATGCGCTTTCATGAAATAAAAATCCGTGAAAATTTTAGCGGAATTCCGTTCATTGAATATGTTTTCTATGAAAGCGAGATAGAGTAAAATATAAATATCGTGTGACCTCCCTCAATGAAAATGATATTTTTCGATTATTTTTTGAACATTTTTAATTAAGTAAAATTAGTGATCGTAGGGTGCCGCGCGTGAAAGTGGATGTCATTTTTTTCTCCAGCGGTAATTTTAGTAACTTTTGCATTTGCATCACCGGATTGCAAATTCGGCTGATGGTGGCTGCCGTTTACTGCGCATTCCACAGTTTTTGTACGCGTGGTGATTTTAAAAATTATTCGTGAAGTGGCCGTGAATCGAAGTATCAAAGTTAAGTTTGAATAAGTCAGGTGTTAAACTTGTCCTACAATAAGATTGCGGTTCATGGTATGTTCATCCGGTGTAGCAGATGGTTCATGGGACTGTGTGGTTCCGGATTCGGATTTCGGTGGATCCGAAGGACAGAAGAACCAATCCAAAGAATGGTGAAGCGGAGCAAGTTGACCGAGATGATTGGCAAACTCCCTCCTGCTAATTGTTTCGCAGATGATTGACGGTGGTAAGGTCTCTTCGAATCATCGGGACAGTCATGAGTACTAAATTGGTAAGGTTACTGTCGTTCCGGTTACTGTCAAACGCCTTGATGCTTAACACACGCTTAAAATATATTTTGTTCGTAGTCACCTTTTTTGACGCAAACATCCAGTAAAAGTTAAAATATTTAGTTAGGTCGATTTGTTCATTCCGAATATAGTTAAACATGTACCGAAATATTCGTAATTACACTATCATTTTACGGAATTGGGTATATTTATTATTCAATTGAAAATCGTGCGGTTAAACTAAACAAACAGCGACTCGAAGCTTTTTTTTTTACGGAATACCCGTTTACATAGAATATTTTTGCAGACAATTTCCAGCAAGGTTTCCAGTGTGTTGCTGTTGAGTGTAAATTGATTTGTTGCTGATTTTGTGATTTTTGATTTCAATAAAGAAAACGCCAGATCAGATAGTAATTTAGAGCTTTAGAAGCAGAAAAGTGTAAGTGACATTTTATTCAAATTTGAGTTGATGACAGCAAAAATGCTGTGGTTTTAGTTCTTTACGGCCACATATTGATATGGTTTGCACGTTATTTGTAAAAATGTGAAAATTCACAAAAAAATCATACCATTTGTTTGGAACGAAAAAATATTGAAAACCTTTACACTTATTTTTCTCAAAACTAAGTTTTTCACACATACACCCCTTTGCATTTGTCCCCCTCAATCAATTAAAAATAGCACAAATTAGTAAGCATATGCGGTATTTCGAAAAATTTCGTTTCAGGTGGTTCGAAACGAAATTCCGCGGAATTTCGCGGAATTTAAGCATGGCGAAATCTGATTTCTTGATTTCGTTTCGTTTCGTAAAATTACAAAAATTTCGCTAGAAAAAACTAGCTTCTAACGAAATTTAACGGAATTCCGCGGAATCTCGAAACAAATTTAAACTAATCCATACTTTATATTATAAAAAATTTTGGCTGCGCCGCTGAACAAAATCATTAAGTTGGTTTCAAAGCTTTAAGTTAAACAATTTTTTCTATTAACGCTTACTACATAACCCCATCCTTAGTCGACAAATACGTAAGTAGTTTTCTTCTATAAAACGTCTTCAGTGTTTCCATGATTTAAATTTTGTGATATTTCTTTACTATTTGCACAATATGAATGCGGAATCGATCGTGTTGCTGCTGGTCATGGGACGGCAGCTAGTCCGGGAGAACGCGAAGAGAAAAAAATCTACCTCGCGTAGCAGAAATTTGTCTAACCAGTGTGCAATCGATCGTGTTGATGCTGATCACGTCAGCTAGTGTGGGAGAATGCGAAGTGATAAAACTAATGTCTGCATCGAAAAGCACAAAATTATTTAGTGCGGAATCGATTGTGTTGTAGAAGATTATTAAACGAAGCACATTGATCTTGCGTTGGATTGATTTGAAACACAGTTTTCGTCTTCTTGTTTTCAAAAAAAACTTCGTTTACAATAAATATTTTGTCGCTTACCAAGGGGTTTCACATGAATTACCTTCTCAACCAACGATTCCTTTTCCGTAGCGCTCACGGAGATGCAGAGCATTCCTCGGTCTCTTAAAACAATGAGTGTTAAACTAATTTTCCTCTCCTAATCCTAAATTGACTATAAGCACGTAACCAGCATTTATTGGTCATTAATTGGAAAGCAAGCGAGTATACAATAAGAATAACTTTTTTGTATCCCAAGAATATTATTTAATTGGTGAGCTGTGCATATTTGCTGTTTCTCGGCCAATTAGCAACTATGATGTGTTCAGTTAATTAAGCTAATAAGCTCTTCTTTGACTATTTGCACAATATGTGAGGAACATTGCAGATTTGTGGGCATTTCTAGATCTTCGCATGGAATTTGCAAAAAAAAATCAGAGGTTAAAAGATCATTAAAATGGCTGAGAATTCCTTACTTATGATTGCTTTCAGCACATACTGACCATAACAGCTGTTCTCATATGCCAAGAACACACACACAATAGCTCAGTTTGACGAGCTGATTGTATATAAGACTATAGGTCTGTGAAATTCAATCTGAAATACATATCTTTGTGCATTTTAGAAAGGTGCACAGGATTCTTCTAGTGAGCAAATGTATGCTTTATATTACTTACTGTTATAAAACTGATATAAAATTGATCAGATTCGGGAGCACACCCTCCACGATTAATTCCTTTGAAAGCGGCACAAATGCTGTGGTATTGCCTTATCGCCAATGGTATATGCGGCGAGAATGTGACGATTTATCATAGATTGCCTCTTCAGTTATTATAACTCTTTTGGTCGCAAAACATTTATTCGACCTCGAAAAAGTGGAATCAGAATTGCGTACATAATGTAAAATCAATTCAATAAAATTCCGCGGAAAAAAAAATCAAAATTTCGTTTCGTTTCGAAAAATTTCGAATTAAATGAACCTTGATTTCGTATCGTTCCGAAGTCTCGAAAGAAATCCATATTTCGTTTCGTTTCGATCCGAATCAACATAGACATTTTAAATTTCGTTTCGTTTCGTTCCGTTAAGAAAAAGTGTGTTATCGCATACCCTTAGTTTTGAGAGTGTTTATGTGTTATCATAGAAACATCCTGGTTATTTAAAAACAATTTTTGAATGTATAGAATACAATGTATATTGTTACCCGAATGTTCGATAATTCTACATTTACGTTCTACAATATTTCTACAACGTTACATCCAAGTTCACCATAACCATTACCCTACCAAAAAATTTAAATGCGGTATTTTTACGGAAAAGGACCTGTGAACAAAACAAAAACTTCCTAGTGGCTAGCTCCTCATGATCATGGAGAAACTCATCCCGAACAGGAGAGATTAACTTTATAATAACTCATTCTGTTTTTGATACCATACTCTGTTATGAACTGGGGGTGGTGGAAGGTTGTACCAGGAATTAATATGCAATGTCTTCCGGTATAACAGGCTGTTTTATACCAATACCTAGTACGAAATTGTCATTTTTGCAAATTTCATTAATATATGAGCATTAGAGTGGCCCAGCCTAGTATGGGGAGAAAAAAAAGTCGTCGGATTCTACGGGGCACCCTCCAGGATTTTGCCTTTGGGTAAGAAAATCATTCTCTGAAAATTTCAGCCTGATCGGTTATTGCATAAGCTGGCGCAATTGATTTGAAGTTAATATGGGGGTTTCAGCCGAAATATATGGGAAAATACACCTCTGTTACTATTTCGTAAAGGAAATTGGATGGGAGAACCCAATTGAGCCCAGATTTGCAGGAAATGAAGTTAACATGCCCATGAACAATTCGACATAAAATTCTACTATTACTAAATAAACTTTAAATCAGTTTTTGACTGATTTATTTGGAGGTGGGTTGAGCACTTTTAAATTCATTAATTGCCATGAAAACATACGCATGCTATCAAAGGTGCCTGCGATGCGTGATTTCGCGCGCACTGAAACATAAGTAACTGCACGCGCGCCACAACACATATCGCAGCTACCTTCGATTACATGCGCTTGTTTTCAAGGCAATTAATTAATTTCAAAGTGCTTAATCAAACTCCAAATAAATCAGCTAAAAACTAATTTAAAGTTTATTTAATCATAGTAGAATTTCATGTGGAATTGTTCATTGGCATGTTAACTTCATTTCCTGCAAATCTGGGCTCAATCGGGCTTTTCCATCAAATTTCCTGTACGAAATAGTAACAGAGGTGTATTTTCCCATATATTTCGGCTGAAACCCCCATATTAACTTCAAATCAATTGCGCCAGCTTATGCAATAACCGATCAGGCTGAAATTTTCAGAGAATGATTTTCTTACCCAAAGGCAAAATCCTGGGGGGTGCCCCGTAGAATCGGACGACTTTTTGTATCCTGGGCCAGTCTAATAAGCATATCGTTATTGATGGAACAAGCACTTTACTTCGCGTGGCGATTATGGAAAAATCATATAGAAATCTATTGCAAACCATTAGTTTTGAGTAAGCATATGCGGTATTTCGAAAAATTTCGTTTCAGGTGGTTCGAAACGAAATTCCGCGGAATTTCGCGGAATTTGAGCATGGCGAAATCTGATTTCTTGATTTCGTTTCGTTTCGTAAAATTACAAAAATTTCGCTAGAAAAAACTAGCTTTTAACGAAATTTAACGGAATTCCGCGGAATTTCGAAACAAATTTAAACTTAAACCATACTTTATATTATCAAAAATTTTGGCTGCGCCGCTGAACAAAATCGTAAAGTTGTTATCAAAACTTTAGGTTATACAATATTCCTATTAACGCTTACTACATAACCCCATTTCCACGGGGGCATGTCAGTCGATCCTGAGCGACCATTTCGAAAATATTTGAAACTCTGCACAGTTTTTCAATTTCATCTAAATCGTCATTTTTCGATATCAAATCTTCATATTGAGTCACGACTAACTTTTCAAAAGGGTGTATGTGAAAATGGTTCAAAAATATTTAAAAAGCTGCACAGCAAAAACGGAATGTTCGATTGTTATGATTTTTTCAGCAAAGTTAGACAACTAAATGGTGATTCTTAAGAAAATGTGCACAGTAAAAAAAAAATTTTTTTTGCCTTTAAAAATATCTTTTTTGTCACAAAAACTCAAATATCTCAAAACCCTATCTTTTTTCGAACGTAATTTTTTTAGGGAAAACGGTCCATTATATTAGCTATCTATCATAAAAATTTGGTGATGGTAAACTAATAAACAAAAAAGTTATGACATTTCAAACATTTCACAATTTTCACAATTAGTAAAAAAAATTTTTTTTCTGTGTAAGTTATTTCGAGAATTGCAGTTTGATGCAGATTTTATTGTTGAGGGACGTGATTTAAACAAGTTGTTTTCATGATATTTTGATTTAATTATTCATAGCATCTATAAGAAACTTAGACACGATCCAGTGTTGTGATCAAAAGTATTGATAGTGTCATAATTTTCATTGCACGTGACTGGCGAAAAATTCTTTTAATAGTGTTGAAACCTGTTGATAATAACGTTGATAGAAACATATCAGAAATGTTATTTTTAAGACAAAAGCTGCAAAATCAAAGATTTATATACACGTGTACGTCTATAGTTTACCTGCAAAAAATATACCTCTTAGAGAATAGACTTTATGATCGGGAGGAAACGGGTATCTTCAACAACAACAAATGCATGATAGGTACATACCATGACAATGCTCACGAAAAAGCGAAAAAATTACTACTACTAAGGTTGTTAAAGATCTTATAGTAATTTTTTTCTTCAGTCAAGCAAATGACACCAAACTAGTCAGTAAAAACTTAAAAGTGATTTTGTTTATTGAAATATTACGAACAACATGAGTAGCCGCTTTCTCAACTGTTGTAGGCCGTTTGATGGAAAAAGTGTTTCAAAGAGTTACGAAATCTCACCGAAAGCACCATAGATAAACTGAAAGCGACTGGTTATGCTCCAATGTCCACATTGAATACAAATTTACGCATTTGCACGTCCTGCCGTCTAAACGTTGACAAAAGAGCAATCTGTATATCATCGGTTGAGCAGAGCGCAGGAAGTTCGAAAACGACAGCAACTGAGGAATTGCCAGATGTATCGACAACAACTGAGGAATTACCAGAAGTATTAAGTGCTGAGAGCCTTGCCACCGTACCATCAGCGAAATCTGTTTCAACAAATCAATCGGAAGATGAGTGTATCCAAAAGGTCAACATCGAACGCTTTAACGAGGGCATAGCTGGGATAAAAGTGACTCTGATTAAATGGAGTAAGATGGACTACGTTTATTACCCGGAGAAAAAATACCGTGAAATAAACGAAGCTGTACGAAGAAACCTCTTCAAATTAGGACCTGATGATGTGGAAAATACAGACTACGATGAGGTAATTATAAATATGAAGGAAAGGTTCTCGAATGCAGCCACGACAAGGAAAGAAAAATTATTGATTTTGTCGATGCTGCCAAGTTCGTGGTCTATTCAGGATGCCATTGATGAGTTCAAAACCAATAGAAATAAAGTAAAAGAGGCAAAACAATAAGGTACCAGCCAAAACGATTAATGCAAGAGATGGCGTTTTTTCAGTGGTAGTAAAATCGAAATTTCATCACTATAAAACTACTAATCAGTGCAAACTAAGTGCAGGAGATAATCTTTTCACCTCATACTTCATTCCTTATCACTACTTTCTTCTAAAACACTTCCATTTTCCATAAATTTACAAAATACTTGATTTTCCCATACATTTTATCGATTTCCAACTACCATTCTTCCATGAGCTCATGGTGGAAAATGTGAAAATCTCAGAACATAGAGTAGCAGGCTTAACAACACAGATAGAAACGCCGGTATCGCCACTCAGTGACGAGTACCGTAAACATGGTGCACGGAAGGTTGTTGTCTACACTTTTTACGGCTGCTGCACCCTGGAAGTAAATGTCATCGAAGTAAACAGTCGGTCCCTTATTGAAGAATAACTGTCTTTCAACCAAAAATACTAGGTCTAGTACTGCATTAACAGATGAGACAAAAGAAATAGTAGTTCAATATTTTGAAGATGATGAAGTAAGTCGAGCTATGCCTGGTCAAAAAGATTATGTATCAGTAAAAAAAGATGGAAAGCGTCAAGCAATCCAAAAACGATTAATGACGACGACTTTGAAAGAAGCGTACACACGCTTCAAGGAAATTCACGATAATATTAAAATAGGTTTTTCCTCATTTGCAAGCCTTCGGCCAAGGCAATGTAAGCTTCTTTCCAATTCAGGAACACATAATGTGTGTGTGCACAACCCATGAGAATATTAATCTTATTTTACATAGTTTGAAAAAAATCAATTTAACAAAGGATATTAAAATGTTAACTGGTAGTCTTTTGTGTGAAAATACAACATCAAATTGCTATCTACGATCTTGTTCGGATTGTCCAGATTCTTCATCATTGGAAAATACTTTATTCGCTGAGTTCGAAGAAAAATATATTGATCAGTTATCATTTGAGCAATGGGTGACCACGGATAGGTGTGACATAGAAACTATTGTAAAACCTGTAGATGAGTTTGTGTCATATTTTTGCTTGAAATTAGAAAGTTTAATCCCTCACGATTTCATTAAAACAGAACAATCCAGCTTTTTAAAAAATACGAAAAATACATTACAAAATGGTGAATTTTTAGTCATTTGTGATTTTTCTGAAAATTACAGCTTTGTATTGCAAGATGAAGTGCAGTCCCATCACTGGAACGTACAACAAGCTACAATTCATCCATTCGTTATTTATTTTAATGGAAGTACGCAAATTGAACACTTAAGTTTTATTATAATTTCCGAATATTTAAGACACGATTCAGTATCCGTAAACTTGTTCATTGAAAAAATGATTAACTTTTTACGCGTTGATAAGCATAAAGAAGTCAAAAAGATATATTTCATGTCTGATGGAGCAGCGTTGCAGTACAAAAATCGTAAGAATTTTTCGAGCCTATGTCAATTTAAATCAATGTACGGAATTGATGCAGAATGGCATTTTTTGCTACATCACATGGCAAAGGTCCTTGTGGATGCTATTGGAGGAACAATAAAGCGCATGGCCACAAGAGCAAGTTTAGCCAAAGAACGTGAGCATCCAATTAAAACTGCGAAAGAACTTTTTGATTGGGCAAATCGTAGAAAAGAAAAGATTTAACCAAATTATCATTTTGTTTTACTACTACTGAAGAGTACGAAATAAAGGCTTCAGAGCTCAGCGAGCAATTTAATAACGCGAAAACGATCCAAGGAACCCAAAAATTTCACTGTTTCATTCCATTGTCGGAAAATAAAATTAAAGCAAAACTATACTCAAACTGTGCTGATAATAATTCCAAAGTGTTCGATATTTTAAAAAATTGAATAAAAATAAACAAAAATAAGTATTAATAAACTGTTTTCATGATATCATAACCCATACCAAAATTCAAACCCAAAACTCTTAGAGTTTCTATAACAACATTGTGTAACTGCCACATTTAATTTAATACTTAGGATAATATTAATTCATTTTTATTTATTTATACATATAATATTTATACATATAATATACATAATATCGATGAATACATAAATATGGAATATCATACAAACAACTTGTTTAACTCACGCAAGGCCCTTAACAATAAAAATCAGCATCAAACTGGTGATTCTTGAAAAAAAAAAATACACGGAATTTTTTTTGTTTACTATATGTGAAAATTGTGAAATGTTTGAAATGTCATAACTTTTTTGTTTATTAGTTTACCATCACCAAATTTTATGGTAGATAGCTAATATAATGGACCGTTTTCCTAAAAAAATTACGTTCGAAAAAAGATAGGGTTTTGAGATATTTGAGTTTTTGTGACAAAATGATATTTTTAAAGGCAAAAAATTTTTTTTACTGTGCACGTTTTCTTAAGAATCACCATTTAGTTGTCTAACTTTGCTGAAAAATCATAACAATCGAACATTCCGTTTTTGCTGTGCAGCTTTTAAATATTTTGAACCCTTTTCACATACACCCCATTGAAAAGTTAGTCGTGACTCAATATGAAGATTTGATATCGAAAAATGACGATTTAGATGAAATTGAAAAACTGTGCAAAGTTTCAACTCAATAGAAAATCATGAATTAAAAATATTCTTAAATTTTGATGCTGTTGCTTGGAATCGCTCATTAGTCGACAAATTCATATGTAGTTTTCTTCTATGAATGCGGAAACGATCGTGTGGATGCTGGTCATGGGACCAGCTAGTCCGGGAGAATGCGAAGTGAAAAAAATCTACTTCGCGTAGCAGAAATTTGTTTAACCAGTGCAGTGTGCAATCGATCGTGTTGATGCTGATCACGCCAGCTAGTGTGGGAGAACGTAAAGTGATAAAACTTATGTCTGCATCGAAGAGCACATAATTATTTAGTGCGGAATCGATCGTATTGTAGAAGATTATAAAACGAAGCACATTGATCTTGCGATGGATTGATTTGAAACACAGTTTTCGTCTTCTTGTTTTCAAAATAACTTCGTTTACAATAAATATTTTGTCGCTTACCAAGGGGTTTCACACGAATTACCTTCTAAACTAACCACCCAAGTAGCACACGCAACATCTTCCTAAAACACCTTGTTTCTATTCAGTTTCATTAAAGGCATTGGAAAAACATCAAAGCACGAAAAAGGTGCATCAAGATGTCAAAAACGTTCGAATTGTGATCAATGTTTCATTAAAATTGCAATGCAGTACGTGTTTGATATTTGGAAACAAACAACCAAAGAATACTGCACTTCACGTTGCAAACACGAAACCAAATCATTAGGTTGCATATCTTTTACCATGTAACTTCAATGCGTCTTTCTAAATTTCATTATTTGTTTAAATTAAGTTGCAGATAAGTTGAGTGTGTCTTCATGTTTAATTTAGCATCATTTAACGTTTTGACAACTCATAATTGTTTCCTGTGATGGTGCAATCAAGTAACAGAAAACCCGAGTACAAAACTTCATAATCGTATGGTTTTTTATGGTGAGTCAACATTAGGGTGGCTCAAATTAGTATGGGAAAAACTTTTTTCAATTTTTTTTTGATGGGCCGCCCTCTTATTCGGTGTTATTTGATGCCCTGATGCTCTGGACAAAATTTCAGCCAAATCGGTCAACGTTTGGGTGGTGCTAAACTCGTTGGAAGTTTATATGGAAAAATGTAGGCAGAAACATCCAGAAAGATTGTACGACAATTCCCCGAAAACCAATTCCCCGAATACAATTTCCCCGAATACAATTTCCCCGAATAACAATTACCCGAATACAACATATCCCCGAATGTAACAATTCCACGAAAGTAACAATTCCCCGAATGTAACATTTCCCCCAATGCTTCTCTTTTCTTTTTGAGTGCAGCACAAAGCGATGAGTAGCAGCGGTGGAGGCGAGCAAAGGCGAAGAAAGATGAAGAACAGCCCAGGTTTCAGATATGTAGAATGTAGAACCATTAATGATGAAGACAATGCGCTGAATGAATGCAATGCTTTCTTATAATGAGCTAATTTGGTCGGTATAAGGCGAAGTGAGGAAATAAGCCTTTCTTTAAAGAATAAGTTTTCTCGGTATGATGAACGCATTTGCCCGGTTTTAAGCAATGGGAAAAGATAATTGTAGTGTATAAGATCAAGATTACAAAGCTTTATCTTATACACTAAAATAATGTCCTCTTAAAATGAACGCGTCTGCCCGGTATTAGACGACGGTTGTAGGAGATAATGCCTTCTTTAGGTGATAGCATCGCCCGGTGTTAGGGGAAAGGAAGTGATAATGCCTTACTCACATGTACATATATATATTGCCCGGTATAAGGCAAATAGGATAGATAATCCACAGACAAACAGACGTAACACTAGAGAAATTACCATCGACCATGGCTTTAACGATCAATTTAAATTTGATTGATTGCGCGTTTCACAACTAGAGGCGCTGGTGTCGTAATCCTTCGAGTTTGACTTTTCACTCCAGCGCCTTCTGGTGAGAATGTCATACGAAACATTGTTTCGTGTAACATGCTCGCAAGATGGTGGTAGAGGGGTTGAGTGATGGATTTTTCAGAAAAATGTTCAAGCTGTTACGTCTGTTTGTCTGTGGATAATCCCTTCTTCAAATGAGCTCGTTTGTCTGGAATAAAGTGAAAGAATGAGACAATGCCTTCTTCAAATGGTGGCGCCTGCCGGTGTAATGCAAATGGAGGAGATAATGTTTTCTTTAAATAAACTCGTTTATCCTGTATAAAGCGTCTCGTGAGAGAACATCTGTCCGCAATAAGGCAAGAAGAGGAGATAATTTGTTCACTAAAAGAGCACGCTGGCCAGGTATAATAAAGGATAGATATAGATATGTTTCAAAACTGCAGCGGTACTACACCACACGTATCTAAGAAAATGTCAATTTGTTTAATATATTATTCTAATAAACGGTATTCCGCCAAATGTGATACTGAAAAAGTTATAATCCATTAAATGTCATACCGCGTAATGCTATTCTGAGAAAATGAATTCGGCAAAATGTATTTCGTGGAAATAATATACATTCAATGCATATTGCTTAAGAAGGGATCTTATATATTTTTTCCTTTTTCCTCGATCTGGCGAAATTTGCTTACATCAAACTCACATAATCCGTATTCTCATTCTCAATTTATACATCTTCGCCTTATTTTGAGCTAAGCCTGATTCTAAAGAATGGATCGCATCTACCATTTCCTTACTTCGTGAAAATGCCTTCTTTTAAAGAATGGATCATTATATTATTCCATAGGAGGCCCATATACAGATGTGCTCGACTTGCGGTTAGCGGCAGTATACATACATGTTAATAAAGAAAGAATAATAACATTCATTATCTGGGGAAACACATACTGAAGAAGGGACACATTTACGATTGCATTATTCCAAGCAGATGCATTCTTTTTAAAGAAGGAATCACATTCACCATTGCCTCATTCCGGGCAAACGCATTATATTTGTTCACAAGGATTCAAATCCACCATTACCTTACTTTTCTTAAGAAGGTATATACAGGACAGGAGTTTAATTTCGAAGATGGAAAAACTATTCACCAAAACGCTTTCAATTGGAATTGCCGTTTGAGATTTTCTCTTTTTTACAAATACAGCCTTTGTTCGACTTAAAAAAAACTACCTTAGAAAACACTGTACTTTGATATCTTTATAATTTAACACACATGTCTTGGAGGATCAAGAACATATAATACTACCAAAGGATATTGAGCTGATAATCTAAAATAAGACACTTTTGAACGTATCTTTGAATGCTGCTTTTATTGGACGCATTCAGGTGATTGCGAAAGTGTGTTTGGAAGAAGTACTTTAAGATACTTTATTTTCGAGGAATTGTTACATTCGGGGAAATGTTACATTCGGGGAATTGTTACATTCGGGGAAATTGCATTCGGGGAATTGTTACATTCGGGGAAATTGCATTCGGGGAATTGGTTTTCGGGGAATTGTCGTACAATTATCCAGAAACAGTGAATTGCAGTTAGACGGCACAACTTACGATGAAGAACTGTGATACTCATTCAGATCTTGAAGAATTTAATACAGAATGTTATACAGAAAACCGCGAGAAGATTAGAGTTTGCCCGGCTAAGTTATTAGCACTGATCTGAAGTGGGGTTTGAGCGAATTTCGTTTCTTTTACCTTTGAAAAGAAATAAATTCACCCCTACAACACTCCAGTAAAATGCTAATACCTTTGCCTAATAAACTCTAATCTTCTCGCGGTTTTCAGCATAACATTCTGTATTTAATTCTACAAGAACTGAATGAGTATCATTGTTCTTGATCGTAAATTGTACCGTCCAACTGCAAATCACTGTTTTTGGATGTTTCTGCATACATTTTTCCATATAAACTTCCAACGAGTTTAGCACCGCCCAAATGTTGACCGATTTGGCTGAAATGTTGTCCAGAGCATCAGGGCATCAAATAGAACCGAATAAGAAGGCGGCCCATCAAAATATTTGAAAAAGTGTTTTTTGAGCCACCCTAGTCAACATGCAGTCCCTTCGAAGTGTTGAATGGTGCTGTGGTAGAGTGAAGGACTATCAATAACAAGACACATAAATCGAATCCAGTTTTATATTTTTATTTTATTGTTTTCCGCTGTAGTATTTTGCAGCATTATTGCAATTTTACTGCAATCGAAGGATGCTTCCGCAGGTTCCTCCTCTTGCGCTTTTTAGATTGCAAGAGAGTTATATTTGATGGCACATACGCAAAGATTGTTTCTTCCCGAATAGTTGCAACACACAACTTACTGATATAAAACTGATATTAAATTGAGCAGATTCAGGAGCTCACGCTCCACGATGAAATCCTTTGATGCGGCACAAACGCTGGGGTATTGTCTTATCGCCAATGGTATATACGGCGAGAATGTGGCGATTTATCACAGATTGTTTTTTCTGTTATTGTAACTCTTTTGGTCGCAAAACAGTTATTCGACTTCGAAAAAGTGAAATCAGAATTGCGTACATAATGTAAAACCAATTTAATAAAAATTCCGCGGAAAAAGATAAAATTTCGTTTCGTTTCGAAAAATTTCGAATTAAATGAACTTTGATTTCGTATCGTTTCGAAGTCTCGAAAGAAATCTATATTTCGTTTCGTTTCGATCCGAATCAACATAGACATTTTGAATTTCGTTTCGTTTCGTTTCGTTAGGAAAAAGTGTGTTATCGCATACCCTTACCAATACCAAACGCATAACAAGTTATTATTCGCTTGGTATTGTGATACCTAGACGTGTTGTGCCTGAAGTGTTTTGCGTGTTGATTTTTGGTACTGTTTTTGGTGTTTAGCAAATTCATACCAATTTCTGTTATCGAGATCGTCACTTCTGTTAGTAATATATATAAAATCATGGAAAGTGAAGATGCGTGTCCTGAAAAATATGAATAAATCATAATTGAATAAGAAAATTAAGATGTTAGAATCACGAATACAATCAGTTAGACGGGTACAAAAAGAAGAAGAATTACATCTCGTTCACCAATAAAATGATTGAAATAGCATTCCTACAACAAGCAGGATTTAACTTTATACCAAATAAATACTTACATCTAAAAAGTTGATAATGCGAGCGAAAGTTTGTTTGTGTTTTGTGTTAGACATAGAACGATCAGAGATCGCGTCCAGACATATTTTCTTCAGTAAGCAGAACGATCGGCTGGCATTCGAAATTTTGTTCTGCTTTGTGCGGTAAGCAAAACGATCAGCCGGTCACCGAAAATTTGTTTTGCTGTGTGCGGGAGTAAAATAATTGAATAGTAAAAGTTTGAATCGCGTCCAGACATGTTTCTTCAGTAAGCAGAACGATCGGCTGATCATCAAAATTTTGTTCTGCTTTGTGCGGTGAGCAGAACGATCGGCTGGTTACCGAAATTTTGTTTTGCTTTGTGCGGCCTTCAAAATAAAATTATTAGTTTTGTTTTCATCGATTAAAATACACGATATACACGGCATACCGTTTACCAAAACGAACCCTGCCACACTTCCTACCCCATATATCCAACATCCCAGTGATTTCTCGTGGAAGTGCTCGTCGGCTTCTATCAAAGCGAGTATCATGTCAACATTCTCCTATCCATTCCTTAATTGACCTGCATTCGGACACGGCCGGCGCTGGTATTGCTTATTTTTGGGTCACCAGTTCTTACAGATTGAAGATGATGTTAGTCCCAAACTTCATCTGTTGGTTCTCTGTGTAATTACAGCTGACCTGGCAATAACGGAGTAGCAACCGTGGGCGGTCAATCATGCTCATGCTCATGTTTTTCTTTACTTTTGAAACACAGCAAATAATTTTGAAAATTCAACGACGTGTAAAAATGTCGCTAACCCCAACAAACGAAATAACATTCGATATTCAATTAAATTTGACTGAATTTTACAAGCAAGCACCGTTTAAGTTTATTTCGATTGAAAAGAAAAGTGAGATCGATTGAATGTTACGTTTTTTTGCATTAAAATACATTTAAAATCACAACATATTTTTATCTGTGTACCACATATTATGAGCATGGATGTCTTATAGCAATGCCGTGCAACGTATTTCCATTCATTCACATATTATATTCCCTTTTCTGAGCTCACTAGAAGACATCGCACTCATGATCCTACTCGTGCCACCTTCAGTTCGGCTGGTGACACTCACGACGGACGATGCTGCACGCGCCATTTGGAACAGAACGAGACGATTCATGCTGTCGTCCCCGTTCGCAAACGAAGCAAACGGAAAACAAACACAAACTGGCAGAACATGGATTCAAAATGCTGTTGCAATTTTTCATCCACCCGACCGATGCCAGTCTGGTATCAGTCTGACTCATGTGCGGAGCTGCCGCACTCGCAGACTGACACGGGTCGAGGAGATGGCGCTTCGAGAATAAATCACTGGGGCAGAGATTATGTGTTTTCGTTATTTTACGATGATTGACTAAAATGTTCTTACAAGTTGAAACTTTCGATAACGACCCTACTGTTGAGGTCGAAATACGCATCTGTAAGGCTGGGTGGGTATGTTTTTATTACATGCACTTTTTTCTGGGCAATCAAACTACCAAAAATCAATCAAAAGCTTATTCAATTATACACAACGCTCTGTGGATTTTTTCTTCGACATGTCAATTGTATATCTGTATGACAAAAATCTGTGCTTAATGTGGTTTTTCGAACCACACCCAAAAAAATCTGCACGTTGTTTCCACCTGAAAAAGTACGTAGATTTTTTTCCACCTGAAATTCACGTAACTTTTACCTGATTTTTTGATAGAATTCTCATTCTACGTGAAAATCAGGTAAGTTCTACCTGAGTTTTGGATAGAATTCACCGGACACTTAAGTTTCACCTGAATTTTCTGAAGCATTTGCAGCTACGTGTGCACGTAAAATGTACCTGAAAATTCAGGTGGAAACAACGTTTAGAATATTTGGAGTGCAATATTCAGAGCAGTGGTCTCCAGTAGCACCAGTAGCCTTGCGAGCATACGTGTAGGATTGCCAATCCGGAGATGGCGAGTTCGATGCTTGGTTCGGTCTAGGATTATTTCGGGTTGGAAACTTTCTCGACAACCTGGGCATAGTGTATCCATTGTACTTGCCGCACAAGATACATACCGTGGAGCCGTTGAAAAAGAAGAAGAATCAGAGCGAAAAAGTGACGAAGGTGCTAACGGATTCTGGGAGATAAATTCATTCCTGTGTTCCTTGAAAAAGGTTCAAATGCGGAGGTCACCAGGGATGATGATGAATTCAGTAATGATGCATTTTGAATTGTTTTACACAGCAGTGTGAAAAAAACACATCATCCCTGGCGGTAAAAGTGCGAAAACGTGGCATTTAGGAATTGTTTCACAGATTCTGTTTTGATTTTTTTTATATTAAACTACGATAAGAGTTTTTTTTGCGAGTGTGAGAGATTTGCCAATCTCAGTTGTCTGCAAACCACAAAGACAGACAAAAATGTCTTGCTAATTAATTATTGGGCACTTTAATTGTTAATAATCCACCGGTATTGCATCTAACTGTTTTAATAATTCGGCTCAGATTGCATCAACTCGTGAAACAAAGAGACAAAGACCCCACCGGCGCTCCTTCTACCACTCTTGATAATCGGTCTCCCTCGGCTCGGTAACGCCAATAAAGAAACATTAAAAATTTTACGACCCTTGCAGACCAAAGTGGGTGTGCCTGTCGAAGAGTTTGAAGTATTCATTATTTATAAAACGAAAGAAGTGCGCAAAGCACTGGGATTGTCTGGAAATTAATTCTCTGTGATAATTTATTAATTGTTTGCACTGATTACCACCTCCCAACTATTCATACAAAGCTGCCGAGAGATGATTGCTAATTAGTGAGAAATTTCCATCATAACGCAGAGGATGACCATTGAACTCGGTAGCCTTTTTCCCCATCCAGATGCCAACAATTCTGCATCGAAATCGATTTCCTGCCTAGACAATTGCTTTCTACGGAAGAACATTTGCTGTAAAGAGTGAGTTGGGTGGCAATTGGTGTGTTTTATCGATTTATCAGTTGAACGCCCCCGGCGGCAGTTCTTCTTTTCTACGTACGTACGTATCACCGGAATGATGCTGACGGCAGAAGCTGTTGAGCATCGTCATCGTCGTCCTGAACCCGACAGATGCAGATGCTCCACTCAGCCAGGAGCTTTTCAATACAAAATATGACTGTTGCAGACAGCCAGACAAACACTCGCTCTGTTGCACCAAAACAGATGATAAATGATTTTGTAAATAGCAGCATCATCAGGATGTCGTGATAATTTGACGTCATTGGTGCAGCGGAGCTTTACGATGCCATTGTATGCCCTTTGGCATATTAGCCGTTGTCGCACTTAGATTAAACCAATCGATTAAACCTATCGATATCCTGCATGTACAGACTAGCTCTTGAGTTGAGAAATCGGCCTGGAGACTTGTGGGATAAATCTCTTTCGGTAGCGAACATTCCTCTACTTTCATGGAAACCTCGGACTTGAGATGAAAAAGATAGTGTAAATAAAATAGTAAATACATCCGTCCATTAGCTTTAACAAACAATAATTCAAATTACTGTTTAAAATGCATGTATATCTAAATCCATTATGTCAAACAGAAAATACCCAGCGTTGAAAGGACTGATGCTTCATCTTGCATCTTGGTGGTCCTCATCGTGTGGGTGGGTGACGGTATGATCGGGTGCATTAAACTGGAAGACTTCCAGCTGCTGCCTCTTCGAATATATGCTTTCTTACGATTGCGTGGCATATTCAAAAGTTGATTGTTGAATTATAAATTACATTGTTAAACTACGACGTCGTGATTGACCAAACTAATAGAGCATGAGTTATGCTCCATTCTATCCCCAGAAGCGCTTCAAATTGGTCACGCCAAATCATCAGTCGCAAAAAAGTGGCGAGCAAAACCTAATCCATCAATTAGCGGACCTTATTTGGACCAAGCGGCATTCAAGCAGAGCACCGACAAATTGCTTGCTTCTGCCATCGTGCGGGCAACATCAACAGCGCTTCCAATCTCCCATCGGGACTAGCCCAACCAAGAAGCTCGAACTCATGCTTCTATCGCCTTCGGTTGAGCGAAGTTTGATTAGAGTTCGACCCAACTGGTTACGACCTTCACGACTCAACGAGACACAGTAGTGCCTTCGGGGCCCTAATCCAAGCATGGTGTCTCCTCTGACTGGTGATTCAGATGACCTACATTTCCTTCCTATGGGGTACTTCGCACGCGGCAGATATTTATCAAAATTTATCAGACCGGGCGGTTTGTGTTTACTCAAACAAAAATCAGTCGTTTTTCTCGCGCAATGATTAATGATCTATTCACGCGCCTGTTGAAACCAGTGCGTCCAAACTAACGCGGCTATCTGAAGCGATTTTATTATCAAACATTCCGTCTTTGATGTTTGGCTGATGTTTGTTCTTGTTTTATCTTTATTTAGTTTGTATGATTCTAGCCAAAGCAATCTTATTGGTTTATCAAGGCCTTCGATTGTTTAAGAATCTGCAGAAATAGTTTGTTTAGTGAAATTAATTATTACTGCGTTAACGCTTTCGAGACGAAAGATTGGCTGTGTCATTTCATTTTATTTATTTAGTTAACATCTAAACAGATAACACTGAATCAACAATTTGACGCCACAATACTCGGTTCGAGGCCGCATCTCTCCATCCTCGGAAACGCCCCACGCTCGCCAAGTCGTTCTGCACCTGGTCTGCCCATCTCGCTCGCTGCGCTCCACGCCGTCTCGTACCTGCCGGATCGGAAGCGAACACCATCTTTGCAGGGTTGCTGTCCGGCATCCTTGCAACGTGTCCTGCCCATCGTACCCTTCCGGCTTTAGCTACCTTCTGGATACTGGGTTCGCCGTAGAGTTGGGCGAGCTCATGGTTCATTCTTCGCCGCCACACACCGTCTTCTTGCACACCGCCAAAGATGGTCCTAAGCACCCGTCTCTCGAATACTCCGAGTGCTTGCAAGTCCTCCTCGAGCATTGTCCATGTTTCATGACCGTAGAGGACAACCGGTCTTATAAGCGTCTTGTACATGACACATTTGGTGCGGTGGCGAATCTTTTTCGACCGCAGTTTCTTCTGGAGCCCGTAGTAGGCCCGACTACAGATGATGCGCCTTCGTATTTCACGACTAACGTTGTTGTCAGCCGTTAGCAAGGATCAGAGGTAGACGAATTCCTCGACCACCTCGAAGGTATCCCCGTCTATCGTAACACTGCTTCCCAGGCGGGCCCTGTCGCGCTCGGTTCCGCCCACAAGCATGTACTTTGTCTTTGACGCATTCACCACCAGTCCAACTTTTGTTGCTTCATGTTTCAGGCGGGTGTACAGTTCTGCCACCTTTGCAAATGTTCGGCCGACAATGTCCATGTCATCCGCGAAGCAAATAAATTGACTGGATCTGTTGAAAATCGCACCCCGGCTGTTACACCCGGCTCTCCGCATGACACCTTCTAGCGCAATGTTGAACAACAGGCACGAAAGTCCATCACCTTGTCTTAGTCCCCGGCGCGATTCGAACGAACTGGAGTGTTCGCCCGAAATCTTCACACAGTTTTGCACACCACCCACCGTTGATTTGATCAGTCTGGTAAGCTTCCCAGGGAAGCTGTTCTCGTCCATAATTTTCCATAGCTCTACGCGGTCTATACTGTCGTATGCCGCCTTGAAATCAACGAACAGATGCTGCGTTGGGACCTGGTATTCACGGCATTTTTGAAGGATTTGCCGTACAGTAAAGATCTGGTCCGTTGTCGAGCGGGCGTCAACGAAGCCGGCTTGATAACTTCCCACGAACTCGTTCACTAATGGTGACAGACGACGGGAGATGATCTGGGATATCACTTTGTAGGCGGCATTAAGGATGGTGATCGCTCGAAAGTTCTCACACTCCAGTTTGTCGCCTTTCTTGTAGATGGGGCATATAACCCCTTTCTTCCACTCCTCCGGTAGCTCTTCGGTTTCCCAGATTCTGACTATCAGTTTGTGCAGGCAAGTGGCCAGCTTTTCCGGGCCCATCTTGATGAGTTCAGCTCCGATACCATCCTTACCAGCGGCTTTATTGGCCTTTAGCTGTTGAATGGCATCCTTAACTTCCCTCAAGGTGGGGGCTGGTTGGCTTCCATCGTCCGCTGAACTGACGTAGTCATCTCCTCCGCTGCCTTGACTTTCACTGCCTGTACTCTCAGCGCCATTCAGATGTTCCTCGTAGTGCTGCTTCCACCTTTCGATCACCACACGTTCGTCCGTCAAGATGCTCCCATCATTATCCCGGCACATTTCGGCTCGCGGCACGAAGCCTTTGCGGGATGCGTTGAGCTTCTGATAGAACTTGCGTGTATCTTGAGAACGGCACAGCTGTTCCATCTCCTCGCACTCCGCTTCTTCCAGGCGGCGTTTCTTCTCCTGAAAAAGGCGGGTCTGTTATCTCCGTTTCCGTCTATAACGTTCCACGTTCTGCCGGGTACCTTGCTGCAGCGCGACCGCCCGCGCTGCGTCCTTCTCCTCCAGAATCTGTCTGCACTCTTCGTCGAACCAATCGTTCCGTCGACTTCGACCCATATACCCGACGTTGTTCTCCGCTGCGTCGTTAATGGCTGCTTTAACTGTATTCCAGCAGTCCTCAAGAGGGGCCCCATCGAGCTCACCCTCTTCCGGCAACGCTGCCTCGAGATGCTGCGCGTATGCAGTGGCGACATCAGGTTGCTTCAGTCGCTCTAGGTCGTACCGCGGCGGTCGTCGGTACCGAACATTGTTGATGACGGATAGTTTTGGGCGCAGTTTAACCATCACCAGATAGTGGTCAGAGTCGATGTTAGCGCCACGATATGTCCTGACGTCGATAATGTCGGAGAAGTGCCGTCCATCAATCAGGACGTGGTCGATTTGTGATTCTGTCTGCAGTGGTGATCTCCAGGTGTACCGATACGGGAGGCTGTGTTGGAAGTAGGTGCTGCGAATGGCCATATTCTTGGAGGCGGCGAAATCAATTAGTCGTAGGCCGTTTTCGTTCGTCAGCCGGTGAGCGCTGAACTTTCCAATAGTCGGTCTAAACTCCTCCTCTTGGCCAACCTGAGCGTTCAAATCTCCTATGATGATTTTGACGTCGTGGCTTGGGCAGCTGTCGTACTCACATTCCAGCTGCGCGTAGAATGCGTCCTTATCATCATCAGTGCTTCCGGAGTGTGGGCTATGGACGTTGATTATGCTGAAGTTGAAGAACCGGCCTTTGATCCTCAACTTGCACATTCTTTCATTAATCGGCCACCACCCGATCACGCGCCTTTGCATATCGCCCATCACTATGAAAGCTGTTCTCAGCTCATGTGTGTTGCCGCAGCTCTGGTAGATGGTATGATTACCTCTAAACGTTCGCACCATTGGCTGTGTAATATCTACGTAAATTCTTAAGAAAAATTGATCATCATTATGTAAGCTGTACTGGAAAAATATTGGAGGTTTTATTTGATTATACTATGAAGAATCAGACATTCAAAACTCTGGGAAGATGTAGCTTCTGAAAGCATGTTGATGAACCTGAAATGCTTGAATGCTATACCCCAGAGTTTGAAAATTCTGAACACTCATTCAAGTTTATTCACTCTGAACGTTAAGTCAGTGATCAGTTTTCAGGAATACGAGATGCTCATGGTACTCCAAAACGTTCTCGAGTGCTGCCCACAGTATCTACTACACTCAACCCTCTTTTTACGGCAGTTTTTTTTACGTCACTTCGTTTTACGGCCTCCTTTTTACGGCACGTGACGTAAAAAGAATTTGAAACATTATTGACATCCAAAAGTAAGCCTATAAGAAGGCACTCTTAGAAACCCAAAGAACAAAGTAGATGCTTTATATGCACATCATTTGCCTTCAACAATTGTTCCGTTCCAGGTCATCCAAGAATCTCCTGGAGTCTACACGCGTAACCGAGGACCTAAGGTCTACAAGCGTAACGAAAGAGCTGTTATCTCTTGTAAAAAATGGTTTATGCCCAATTTGATATATTGAACCAAATTCCGTTCCAGGTCATATAAGAATTCCCTGGAATATAGGTCTTGAGGTGTATCCGCGTAACCGAAGGGCTGTTATCTCTTTTATTAAATGGTTCATGCTCTATATGATCTATTAAACCAAACTCAATATGCCTTAAGCAGCCGTTCCTTTCCTGGTCATCCAAGAATTCCCTAGACTCCTCAGCCGCGGATTCATCCCAAATATATCCTCCGAGTATTTGTCTTTAACTCGCATCTCAAATGTAGGCATATGAGTTGTTCTAAGATCTCCAAATTGCCCTTGAGTTTGAATCAAATGGTCTGCCGAATCAACCAAGGCTTACATGATGTCCCCAGCCGCGGTATCAACCCAATTATGTCCTCCGAGTATTTGTCTTTCACTTGGGTCTCAAATCCAGACATATGAGATGTAGTAAGATCTTCAAATCCTCCTGGAGTTTGAATCAAATGGTCTGAAGAATCAACCAAGGCTCCCATGATGTCCATAGCTGCGGTAATGACCCAATTATGTGCTCCGAGTATTTCACTTCCACTTTCGTCTTAAATCCAGATATATGAGATGTAGTAAGATCTCCAAATCGTCCTGAAGTTTGAATCGAATGGTCTGCCGAATCAACCAAGGCTTCCATGATGTCCACAGCTGCGGTAATGACCCAATTATTTCCTCCGAGTATTTTGCTTTCACTTACGTCTCAAATCCAGATATATGAGATGTAGTAAGATCTCCAAATCGTCCTGGAGTTTGAATCAAATGGTCTGCCGAATCAACCAAGGCTTCCATGATGTCCATAGCTGCGGTATCAACCCAATTATGATCCGAGTAATTTTCTCTCACTAGCGTCTCAAATCCAGACATATGAGATGTAGTTAGATCTCCAAATCGTCCTGGAGTTTGAATCAAATGGTCTGCCGAATCAACCAAGGCTTCCATGATGTCCATAGCTGCGGTATCAACTCAATTATTTCCTCCGAGTAATTTTTTTTCACTTGTATCTCAAATCCAGACATATGAGATGTTTTAAGATCTCCAAATTGTCCAGGAGTTTGAATTAACTGGTCTTCCAGATCAACCAAGGCTTCCATGATGTTCTATGCCGTGGTATCAGCACAATTATGTTTCTAGAGTGCTTGTCTTTCACTTGCGTTTCAATTCCAGGCATATGAGTTGTTTTAAGATCTCCAAATTGTCCTGGAGCTTGAATCAAATGGTTTGCCGAATCAACCAAGGCCTTCATGATGTCCTCAGCAACCCCAGTAACAACCTGAGCAGCACAAGTCAGACATTCATCCCAAGGAACAATTTTAGTTCTATAACGGTCATGAAAACCATTATTTGCTCTACATAACTTCGGTAAAATCAGCATAAAACTAAAATGTTTGGGCCATGCCCTTTTTGATCCATAGAACCAAAGTGAATACGGCTTCAACTATTTTTCCATTGCAGATCATCCATGAATATCATTTATCCCTGAAATATAAACTTTATGGTGAACACGCGTAACCAAAAGGCTGTTATCTCTTTAAAAAAACTTGCTCATACCCGTTTTGATCCATAGGTCTAAATTGGATACCTCTTCAACTATTGTTCCATTCCAGGTAATTTAAGAAAGTCATGGAGTACTGGTCTTTAGGTCTACAGGATTATTATTTTTAAATGGTTCATTCCATTTTGATCCATAGATCCATATTAGATACGCATTCAACAATTATTCCACTCCAGGTCATCGAAGAAATATCTGAAGTCTAGACTTCGTGGCCGGGGACATAATGGAAGCCTTGATTGATCCGGTAGACCATTTGATTCAATCTCTAGAACAATTGGGAGATCTTACAACATGTTACATGTCAGAATCTGAGACGCAATTCGTAAACTATCCAAATTCCAGGAAAACTTTGAGATCTTACAACACCTCATATGCCCTGATTTGAGACGAGTGAAAGACAAATAATCGGAGGACATAATTGGGTTGATACCGCGGCTGGGAGCACCATGGAAGCCTTGGTTGATTCGTTAGATTATTTGATTCAAACTCCAGGCCATTTTGGAGATCTTACTACACCTCATATACCTGGACTTGAGACGTTAGTAAAAGACTAATACTCAGAAGACAAAATTGGGTTGACATCGCGGCTCTGGACATCGTGGAAGCCTTGGTTGATTATGTAGACCATTTGATTCAAACTCCAGGACAACCTGAACCTGACACCGAGGCTGGGGACATCGTGGAAGCCTTGTTTGATTCTGTAGACCATCTGATTCAAACTCCAGGACAATTTGCAGATCTTAAAACATCTCATATATCTGGTTTTGAGACGCAAGTGAGAGACAAATACTCGGTGGGCATGAGTGGGATGATACCGCAGCTGAGGACATCGTGCAAGCCTCAGTAGATTCGGTAGACCATTTAATTCCAACTCCAGAACGATTTGGAGATCTTAAAACATCTCATATACCTGGACTTGAAACGCAAGTAAAAGTCAAATACTCGGAGGGCATGATTGGAATGATACCGTGGCTGGGGGCACCATGGAAGCCTTGGTTGATTCATTTCACCATTTGATTTAAATTCCAAGATAATTTGGAGATCTTACAATGTCGAATATGCCTGTATTTGAGACGTTAGTGAAAGACCAATACTCAGAGGACAAAATTGGGTTGACACCGAGGCTGGGGACATCGTGGAAGCCTTGGTTGATTCTGTAGACCATTTGATTCAAACTCCAGGACAGTTTGCAGATCTTAAAACATCTCATATACCTGGACTTGAGATGCAAGTGAAAGACAAAGACTCGGAAGGCATGATTGGGATGATACCGTGGCTGAGGACATCATGTAAGCCTCAGTAGTTTCGGTAGATCATTTAATTCAAACTCCAGGACAATTTGGAGATCTTACAACTTCATACATGCAAGAATTGAGGACGGAAGTGAAAGACAAATAATCGGAGGACAAAATTGGGTTGACACCGAAACTGGGGACATCATGGAAGCCTTGGTTGATTCGGTGGTCCATTTGATTCAAACTTCAGGACAATTTGGAGATCTTACAACACCTCATATGTCTTGTTTCGAGACGCAATTGAAAGACAAATCCTCGGAGGACATAATTGAGTTGATACCACGGCTTGGGACATCATGAAGGCTTTGGTTGATTCGATAGACCATTTGATTCAAACTCCAGGACAATTTGGAGATCTTACAACACCTCATATGTCTTGTTTCGAGACGCAATTGAAAGACAAATCTTCGGAGGACATAAATGAGTTGATACCACGGCTTGGGACATCATGACAGCTTTGGTTGATTCGGTAGACCATTTGATTCAAACTCCAGGACAATTTGGAGATCTTAACACATCTCCTGGATTTGAAGAGATCTTACAATACCTTATGTAAGACGC
This sequence comes from Armigeres subalbatus, assembly GCF_024139115.2. Classification (NCBI taxonomy): domain Eukaryota; kingdom Metazoa; phylum Arthropoda; class Insecta; order Diptera; family Culicidae; genus Armigeres; species Armigeres subalbatus. Next base: position 448,076,097 of record NC_085140.1, read on the forward strand.
AAGTGAATGTATTTGAAAGTATCCTTACTATCAATAATGTAAGTGATGTACCAGAAATTTTAGCAAAAATTCTTTTTACTTCACATTCTGTTTACGTCCCCCCAATAAGTGACGTAAAAAGAGGGTTGAGTGTAGCTCAACCAAGGCTTTTGGAATGTCCTCATCATTAGCTAAATACTATACCCAATTTCGGTTCAATTAGCGTATGCTCCTAATGTCCATGAGGTCCTCCAAAATGGTCTCAAATTAAGATCAAGATAGCAATCATACGCACAATAGTTAAGGAGGTTTTGGGTTCAAGCCACTTTAGTTTGTTGGGGCGTTCACGGATTTTGATGATCTGGTTACTCTTAACAATACGAATTCCAAGTCGTTTCAGAGAACCAAAAAGGGCTCTAGTAGCTTGCGAAAGAAATGAGTGGAATCTTATCGGTTCAATGGACAATAGATAGTCTGTCTGCCTCTGTTGAGTGAGGTGTGGCATGTGCTGCACATAAAAGTCTTCTCCATTCAGTTCGGTCCATGACTGCACTTCGCCAACCACGCAGTCTGCGAAGGGTCCGCAAATCATCCTGCACCTGATCGATCCACCTTGCTCGCTGTGCACCTCGCCTTCTTGTGCCCGTCGGATCGTTGTCGAGAACCATTTTTACCGGGTTACTGTCCGACATTCTGGGTACGTGCCCGGCCTAAAGCAGTCGTCCGATTTTCGCGGTGTGAACGATGGATGGTTCTCCCAACAGCTGATGCAACTCGTGGTTCATTCGCCTCCTCCACGTACCGTCCGCCATCTGCACCCCACCATAGATGGTACGCAGCACTTTCCTGATAACACTGATAGGTAAATATATTCCATATTTCACATTTATTTATATTCATAACAAATTTCGCCGTTGAATGCAATTTCTTTGGCGAACAAATTGGTTAAGGACAAGTGCCTTAAAATAGGTTATTATTTTGTACGTGTTTTGCGCACACACAGACATCATCTCAATTTGTTAAACTAAGATGATTAGTTTATGACCCTGTAATTTCCATTTTTCCTATAAAAAGTTCAACTTTTGGGTGAACATATAGATTAAACGTACACCTAGTGTTCTAGAAGGTAAAACCACCCTCCACTAGCTATTACGAGAATTTCTTGGGGGCCTATTCCGTTAAGCCAATGAAATTATTCAACAGAAGATACTCAGAACTATTATCGTTTTGATTTTAGTTTCGGTCGATTTACTGGCCTTCGACCATCTTCTGCGGACAAATCTTCCAGTCACTTATTTTCTAACAGACAGCCATTACTACTGTCTGGACAGTCTGGCAAAGTTTTGTTTTGTCATTTTTCACCGAAAATAAATCGATGGGAATCCCCACCAGCAATTTCGCGGCGATTGATCCATTATAAGCATTTTAGTTATATCTAACTAAAGCTATGTCCATTTAGAATCCGGAATAATAAAATCATCTGTATCTCGGTAACGGATTGACGTACAAAGAAGGTTAATACATCAAAACAAGAGTAATTCACTGTACTTTAAGGAAAAATTATTGATACAAATAATTTCTTCTTGTTTCTAGTGAAAATTCTTACCGTCTTCTTTATTCCTCTCATCAAAAGTTGCACACCTCCGGAAACAACTTCCTTGGCACATTTGTTCCACATTTTGGTCATCTGAGTCGCGATCCGAGCTGTTTTTCCACTTTTTCCACTTTTCCTAAGCTTCCGCTTCATTCCGGCTCAAAATGTCTCGATGGGCCGGAGCTGTGGGCAGTTGCGTGGATTTATGTTTTTATCGATGAAATCTTCGTTATTATCGCGGTACCACTGGATGACTTCCCGGCTGTAGTGGCAACTCGCCAAATCTAGCCAAAACTTCACGGGACCTTTATGGACTTTATGGAAGGTCGACCGCGGTTTTTGAGACATTCCTCATTGTACAGCTTCGAGTCCATCGTCTTATTCGTCACAAACACTTAGGTCTTTGCCCCACAGTTGCATATCCCTTGCAAAAATCATCCGTTTTTTGCAAGTTTGTCCAAAATTCAAACTTAAACTTCGCAGGAACTACTCCTCGTGCCGTCACCATGTAGAATTTTTGGCTAGGAAGCTGTCCGAAATCCATTTTGACGTAGGTTCCATCGTCGATGAGCAGGATTATCAACGTGGGTGTGCAGACTTTTTTCTCTCCTTTTGGCTTCCATCTGGAATAATTTTTGACACGCTGCACGAAACTTCGTGAAATTTATACCACAGCAAGTGGGCGCCTACGATGTGTGTGTACTATGATGTGTCTACGCCGATAGACAAACCGCTGTAAAAGAATTCTTGCAGCGGTCACTTTCCGTGCCGCTGCCATACAATAAATGATTCCGGATTCTAAATGGACATAGCTTTACTCATCACAATTGAAGGTCAAGGTAACATGGATTTTCCACCTACCCCATCCCACTGGGGTAAGTGGACAAACAACTCCTAATTTTTAAATCTTACTTACTTGATACTTGACGGGCTACAGCTCTTCGGTGAACCTACGCCGAATGGAGTATCCTTCTCCACTGGACTCGATCCTGGGCCAATCGCATCCATGCCCCTCTGAACATTGAGGGCCCTCAGGTCCTCTTCAACTGCAAAAAGCGATCGTGTACGCAGCCTTCCACGAAACCTGCGGCCTCTTCCGGGTTCTCTACTAGATATTATCTTCGTTTGACGTTCTTCCGGCATACGAACAACGTATCCAGTCCACCGTAGTCTGCCGTGTTTTATAAGCTTAACAATATCCAGCCCTTTATACACCTTTATGGTACAATTCGTGATTTATGCGACGCCGCCAGATACCATTCTCCTGTTTACCGCCGAGTATTGTCCGCAGCACCTTACGCTCAAACACTTAAAAAGCTCTCCGATCAGCCTCCTTTAACGTCCATGTTTCATGGCCGTATAAAGCCACTGGAAGAATCAGAGTAGTATACAGTCGAGAGTTTTGTTTTCGTTTGCAGACTACGGGACTTAAGCTGGTTACGAAGCCCATAATAAGCCCTATTTGCAGCTGCAATACGCCTTTTTACCTCGCGGGTAACATCATTATCACACGTCATTTGTTCCAAGATACACAAATTCTTCTACCACTTCAAATTTTTCACCATCCAGCACCATTTCGCTACCAGCTCCTCTTAAAAGGCACAAAAGCCTCTTCCACGGTACGGCGATCAATCCCGATAATATTGATATCGTCTGCAAATCCCAGGAGCATATGCGATCTTGTGACAATGGTACCGCTTCTTTGCACACCAGTTCTCCTAATCGCCCCCTCCAGCGCTATATTGAACAGTAGATTCTAGAGTGCATCACCCTGCTTTAATCCATCTAAGGTAACAAATGACGTCGATATTTCATCCGCAACCCTTACACTTGATTTCGATCCGTCCAACTTTATACGAATCAGCCGTATCAGTTTCGCCGGAAAACCATGTTCAAGCATAATTTGCCATAATTCATTCCGTTTCACTGAATCGTACGCCGCCTTGAAATCAATAAACAGATGATGTGTCTGCAAGTTGTACTCCCGGAATTTATCAAGGATTTGTCTCAGGGTAAACATTTGATCCGTCGTTGATCGGCCCGAATACGGGACATAATTTTGTACGCCGAATTAAGGAGGGTTATTCCTCGGTAATTGGCGCACTCCAGTCTGTGCCCTTTCTTAAAGAGAGGGCAAATGAGGCCGTCTAACCAGCTAGCAGGCAATTCCTCGTCTTCCCATATTTCGAAATAATATGGTGCAGAACTTCATAAAGCTGCTCACTGCCATGTTTGAGAAGTTCAGCCGGGAGCTGGTCCTTCCCCGCAGCCTTATTGTTTTTCAGCTCTTTAACAGCTTTTTTAACCTCATCTAGTGTAGGCGACTCCACAGCTTGTCCATCGTCGCTAATATTTATTCTATTCACCGATGCACCGCCACTTCCACTATTCAACAAAGTCTCGAAGTGTTACTTCCACATGACAGTCACTTCGGTTTTATCTGTCAGCAAATTCCCTTCTTGGTCGATGCACATGACGGGAGATGGCGATGTCTTTCTCCGCACGCCATTGACAGACTCATAAAACCTCCGCATATCGTTCTGCTCCATTTTTTCCTGCGCCTCGCTAATCACTTGTTCTTGTTAAGAAAATTATTTTGAGATTTTTAGTGGAATGTCTTCACTTGTCATAAGACGAGTTTGTACAATCCCATTTAATTCCACCACTTAATTGTACCTTGACAGATACGTATTTCGACCTCAACAGTAAGGTCGTCCTCAGTGTCTCGTACTTGACTCGACCAAGTCGAGACACTGAGGACGACCTTACTGTTGAGGTTGAAATACGTATCTATCAAGGTACAATTAAGTGGTGGAATTAAATGGGATTGTACAAACTCGTCTTATGACAAGTGCACTTGTTCTTCATATTCTTTCTTCTCCCTGCGGTGGGTTCGGTTTTCGGGCTGCTCTTGCTTCCTTGTAGCGATCTCTATTCTATCGGGTACCCGACACCAACATCCGTCATCTGGCAACGTTCTTCTCATCTGTCACTCTCTGACACTCCACATCGAACCAACCCGTCCTGGGTCACATCTGTGCAGCGCCTACCACTTCTCGTGCTATTGTGCTCACCGCTTCATGGATCGACTCCCATTGATCGTTGATGTTGTCGCTAACGTTAATTGCACTTATCCGTTCATCAAGCTTCTGGCGGTACTCAGCCGATACTCCTTCCGCCGACAATCGCTGGATATTGTAACGCATCGTTAGCTGTGATCTTCCGTTCGATACAGTTGTCCATCGTGATCGAACTGACAACGAGGTAGTGATCAGGGTCAATATTCGGACCTCTACATGTCTGCACATCGATAACATCCGAGGAATGGCGCCCATCCACCAGAACATGGTCTATCTGGTTGCAAGTTTCACCATTTGGGTGTCTCCAGGTGTGCTTTCGGATGTTCTTTCGTGCAAAGTAGGTGCTACTGATGGTCATCCCTCTGGCAGCAGTGAAATTTACTAGCCGTAGGCCGTTGTCATTGGTAGCGGAGTGCTCGTCCCTACCAATGATGGGACGGAAAAGTCTTCTCTACCGACCTGAGCGTTAGTGTCTCCGATAACAATTTTCACGTCATGCTTAAGGCACTCTCCATAGGCTTTTCATAAAACATGCCTTTCACGTCGTCGGATTTATCGTTTATCGTAAACGTTGATTAGGCTGTAATTGAATAACGGGCTTGGTAGTCATATGGCCACCACTTCTGCCTCATACGCAGGAGGTCGTGGGTTCAATCCCAGGCCCGTTCCATTCTCCATTCTCTCATGCTCATCCTCAACGTTGATTAGGCTGTAATTGAAGAGTTTGCCCCGTATCCTCAACACACAGATTCGTTCGCTAATGGGTTTCCACCGCATCACTCGCTTTATCTACTTGCCCATCACTACGAAACCAACTCCTGCTCTGTTTTTCCGCCGCCGCTGTGCTAGATGTTATACTTGAATGCAATGTTGGTCGTGGGGTCCACGGCTCGGAATTCACGTTCTCCGGATCTGGGCCATCGGACTTATTAAATAGCGGCCACGTTCACTCCAACCTTCTGTAGTTCACGAAGGCTCACTCGTCCAGGTTTATTTAGGGTCCTGGCATTCCAGATACCGAGTTTCCAATCATAGTCCTTATTTCAGTTGCCAAAAATAACGTTCTCTTTTTCTTCTATCTCCATTTTTCGTGATATTCGAGAGGCTTCAGTAAGCTACCTTACCGGGGTCGTGTTACCTACATCGCGCTGGTGGGGCTGCCACCTTAGCTATAGCTGACGCGATACAGCATTCCGTCAATCAGCCGCTGGATATCAGGCAGACACTGTTTGAGCCGCACCTTCTGGTGAACAGACGCCCGGGACGTACCTTCTCACTCTAGCTGATGTCAGAAGGACAACAGTGCCCAGACTATTTACACAACCTTAGCTGGCGGTATTTTTTCATCGGACGACCCGTGGAAGCGTGAGATAGGAACTTGTGGGGACCAGAGCTCTGTTGGGCGCTCCTTCCTTGATGTCAACCCACCATTTTGCAGCCCAATAAAGAGTTGACTGTAGTTAAATAATGACAATTACTGCAAAAAAGTGTTGTATGGGTAACAAAATCAATCCAATTTTGAAAGAAAAATATCACCCTGGGCTAGGGTGGCTCAAATTAGTATGGAAAAAACTTTTTTCAATTTTTTTGATGGGCCGCCCTCTTATTCGGTTCTATTTGATGCCCTGATGCTCTGGACAAGATTTTAGTCAAATCGGTCAACGTTTGGGCGGTGCTAAACTCGTTGGAAGTTTATATGGAAAAATGTATGCAGAAACATCCAAAAACATTGAATTGCAGTTGGACGGCACAACTTACGATGAAGAACTATGATACTCATTCAGATCTTGAAGAATTCAATACAGAATGTTATGCTGAAAACCGCGAGAAGATTAGAGTTTGCCCGGCTAAGTTATTAGCATTTCTCTGAAGTGGGGTTTGAGCAAATTCCGTTTCTTTTACCCTTGAAAAGAAATAAATTCACCCATACAACACTCCAGTAAAATGCCAATATCTTTGCCTAATAAGCTCTAATCTTCTCGCGGTTTTCAGCATAACATTCTGTATTTAATTCTACAAAAATTGATGGAGTATTATGTTTCTTCATCGTAAATGGTGCCGTCCAACTGCAAATCACTGTTTTTAAATGTTTCTGCATATGAAATTCGAAGAAAAAACAAGCTACTTAATTAAATCCGACTGATATTAAATATAACACTACACTAATTTGAGAATCCCATTTAAAAGAACCTCATAAATAATAAAATGACATTTACTAATATCCATACTTTTCATTATTTTCCTCACTATCTAACCCGATCTCAACTATAATAAATTATGATGGAGCTTCGAAATTAACAAGACTCCGAGCCAACACCAAATGCAGCATGATCCTACTAATATAGTCAGGAATCGGAAGAATCTGAAATCTGGTAAACACTTATTAAAGCTAATAAGAATACATGGTAAGTGCAAATAACTTATAAATTTATAATATTTTTATTCCATTGCGTAAATGTATATATCATATGTGTTTACTTTGTAAATGATAACCGTACTTTGTTTATATATATGCACATTTGTGAAAAACGTATATATGTTTCTGTGAGTGTGTGTGTATATTATATCAAAACAATAGCTTAGCTTAGCTTAGCTTTGACTGACTACACATATCTATGGTTGCTACTCCGTGATTGACCAGAATCAGTGAAATTGCACAAAGAATCAACTGAATGATTGACTGGGATTGTTCAAGCATTCTCAGTGTGCAAGTTTCAGTGACTCTAAAATTCAAATGATCAATAACGGCGCCGGCCACGTCCTTGTAGTCAGTTAGGAAGAAGGAAGGAATATTAGTAGGTGGTTTTTGCTATTTGAAGACCGTGTTTACCTCTGCGTCACCACAAAAACCACAGGAAGGATTATCAGTTAGTTGGTAGGCATCGTTGGATCTGGATTCACTCTGAAAAGCGATACGACCGTGCCATTCTTTATACAAAGTGATTTTATCTAGCCATGAATCGGGCGCGAAAAGTAGTACAAACTAACTACCGGCCTACCGGGCGCGCAATGCAGAACACAATATTTCGTCCGATCGCGCCATCGTTCTGCTGTCCGAAACAAGAGAAATCTCGCACTGAACTGATTTTTATTACCGGCCGCGCAAAGCAGAACACAATATTTCGTCCGATCGCGCCATCGTTCTGCTATCCGAAACAAGAGAAATCTCGCACTGAACTGATTTTTATTACCGGCCGCGCAATGCAGAACACAATATTTCGTCCGATCGCGCCATCGTTCTGCTGTCCGAAACAAGAGAAATCTCGCACTGAACTGATTTTTATTACCGGCCGCGCAAAGCAGAACACAATATTTCGTCCGATCGCGCCATCGTTCTGTTGTCCGAAACAAGAGAAATCTCGCACTGAACTGATTTTTATTACCGGCCGCGCAATGCAGAACACAATATTTCGTCCGATCGCGCCATCGTTCTGCTGTCCGAAACAAGAGAAATCTCGCACTGAACTGATTAATTTTATTACCGGCCGCGCAAAGCAGAACACAATATTTCGTCCGATCGCGCCATCGTTCTGCTATCCGAAACAAGAGAAATCTCGCACTGAACTGATTTTTATTACCGGCCGCGCAAAGCAGAACACAATATTTCGTCCGATCGCGCCATCGTTCTGCTGTCCGGAAACAAGAGAAATCTCGCACTGAACTGATTTTTATTACCGGCCGCGCAAAGCAGAACACAATATTTCGTCCGATCGCGCCATCGTTCTGCTATCCGAAACAAGAGAAATCTCGCACTGAACTGATTTTTATTACCGGCCGCGCAATGCAGAACACAATATTTCGTCCGATCGCGCCATCGTTCTGCTGTCCGAAACAAGAGAAATCTCGCACTGAACTGATTTTTATTACCGGCCGCGCAAAGCAGAACACAATATTTCGTCCGATCGCGCCATCGTTCTGCGGTCCGAAACAAGAGAAATCTCGCACTGAACTGATTTTTATTACCGGCCGCGCAAAGCAGAACACAATATTTCGTCCGATCGCGCCATCGTTCTGCTATCCGAAACAAGAGAAATCTCGCACTGAACTGATTTTTATTACCGGCCGCGCAAAGCAGAACACAATATTTCGTCCGATCGCGCCATCGTTCTGCTGTCCGAAACAAGAGAAATCTCGCACTGAACTGATTTTTATTACCGGCCGCGCAAAGCAGAACACAATATTTCGTCCGATCGCGCCATCGTTCTGCTGTCCGAAACAAGAGAAATCTCGCACTGAACTGATTTTTATTACCGGCCGCGCAAAGCAGAACACAATATTTCGTCCGATCGCGCCATCGTTCTGCTGTCCGAAACAAGAGAAATCTCGCACTGAACTGATTTTTATTACCGGCCGCGCAAAGCAGAACACAATATTTCGTCCGATCGCGCCATCGTTCTGCTGTCCGAAACAAGAGAAATCTCGCACTGAACTGATTTTTATTACCGGCCGCGCAAAGCAGAACACAATATTTCGTCTTCGTCCGATCGTGCCATCGTTCTGCTGTCCGAAACAAGAGAAATCTCGCACTGAACTGATTTTTATTACCGGCCGCGCAAAGCAGAACACAATATTTCGTCCGATCGCGCCATCGTTCTGCTGTCCGAAACAAGAGAAATCTCGCACTGAACTGATTTTTTATTACCGGCCGCGCAAAGCAGAACACAATATTTCGTCCGATCGCGCCATCGTTCTGCTATCCGGAAACAAGAGAAATCTCGCACTGAACTGATTTTTATTACCGGCCGCGCAATGCAGAACACAATATTTCGTCCGATCGCGCCATCGTTCTGCTGTCCGGAAACAAGAGAAATCTCGCACTGAACTGATTTTTATTACCGGCCGCGCAAAGCAGAACACAATATTTCGTCCGATCGCGCCATCGTTCTGCTATCCGAAACAAGAGAAATCTCGCACTGAACTGATTTTATTACCGGCCGCGCAAAGCAGAACACAATATTTCGTCTTCGTCCGATCGTGCCATCGTTCTGCTGTCCGAAACAAGAGAAATCTCGCACTGAACTGATTTTTATTACCGGCCGCGCAAAGCAGAACACAATATTTCGTCCGATCGCGCCATCGTTCTGCTGTCCGGAAACAAGAGAAATCTCGCACTGAACTGATTTTTATTACCGGCCGCGCAAAGCAGAACACAATATTTCGTCCGATCGCGCCATCGTTCTGCTATCCGAAACAAGAGAAATCTCGCACTGAACTGATTTTTATTACCGGCCGCGCAATGCAGAACACAATATTTCGTCCGATCGCGCCATCGTTCTGCTGTCCGAAACAAGAGAAATCTCGCACTGAACTGATTTTTATTACCGGCCGCGCAAAGCAGAACACAATATTTCGTCCGATCGCGCCATCGTTCTGCGGTCCGAAACAAGAGAAATCTCGCACTGAACTGATTTTTATTACCGGCCGCGCAAAGCAGAACACAATATTTCGTCCGATCGCGCCATCGTTCTGCTATCCGAAACAAGAGAAATCTCGCACTGAACTGATTTTTATTACCGGCCGCGCAAAGCAGAACACAATATTTCGTCCGATCGCGCCATCGTTCTGCTGTCCGAAACAAGAGAAATCTCGCACTGAACTGATTTTTATTACCGGCCGCGCAAAGCAGAACACAATATTTCGTCCGATCGCGCCATCGTTCTGCTGTCCGAAACAAGAGAAATCTCGCACTGAACTGATTTTTATTACCGGCCGCGCAAAGCAGAACACAATATTTCGTCCGATCGCGCCATCGTTCTGCTGTCCGAAACAAGAGAAATCTCGCACTGAACTGATTTTTATTACCGGCCGCGCAAAGCAGAACACAATATTTCGTCCGATCGCGCCATCGTTCTGCTATCCGAAACAAGAGAAATCTCGCACTGAACTGATTTTTATTACCGGCCGCGCAAAGCAGAACACAATATTTCGTCTTCGTCCGATCGTGCCATCGTTCTGCTGTCCGAAACAAGAGAAATCTCGCACTGAACTGATTTTTATTACCGGCCGCGCAAAGCAGAACACAATATTTCGTCCGATCGCGCCATCGTTCTGCTGTCCGAAACAAGAGAAATCTCGCACTGACCGGATTTACCTTACCGGCCGCTCATCGCAGACCACAATATTTCGTCCGATCGCGCCATCGTTCTGCTATCCGAAACAAGAGAAATCTCGCACTGAACTGATTTTTATTACCGGCCGCGCAATGCAGAACACAATATTTCGTCCGATCGCGCCATCGTTCTGCTGTCCGAAACAAGAGAAATCTCGCACTGAACTGATTTTTATTACCGGCCGCGCAAAGCAGAACACAATATTTCGTCCGATCGCGCCATCGTTCTGCTATCCGAAACAAGAGAAATCTCGCACTGAACTGATTTTTATTACCGGCCGCGCAAAGCAGAACACAATATTTCGTCTTCGTCCGATCGTGCCATCGTTCTGCTGTCCGAAACAAGAGAAATCTCGCACTGAACTGATTTTTATTACCGGCCGCGCAAAGCAGAACACAATATTTCGTCCGATCGCGCCATCGTTCTGCTGTCCGAAACAAGAGAAATCTCGCACTGAACTGATTTTTATTACCGGCCGCGCAAAGCAGAACACAATATTTCGTCCGATCGCGCCATCGTTCTGCTGTCCGAAACAAGAGAAATCTCGCACTGAACTGATTTTTATTACCGGCCGCGCAAAGCAGAACACAATATTTCGTCCGATCGCGCCATCGTTCTGCTGTCCGAAACAAGAGAAATCTCGCACTGAACTGATTTTTATTACCGGCCGCGCAATGCAGAACACAATATTTCGTCCGATCGCGCCATCGTTCTGCTGTCCGAAACAAGAGAAATCTCGCACTGAACTGATTTTTATTACCGGCCGCGCAAAGCAGAACACAATATTTCGTCCGATCGCGCCATCGTTCTGCTGTCCGAAACAAGAGAAATCTCGCACTGAACTGATTTTTATTACCGGCCGCGCAAAGCAGAACACAATATTTCGTCCGATCGCGCCATCGTTCTGCTGTCCGAAACAAGAGAAATCTCGCACTGAACTGATTTTTATTACCGGCCGCGCAAAGCAGAACACAATATTTCGTCCGATCGCGCCATCGTTCTGCTGTCCGAACCCAGAGAAATCTCGCACTGAACTGATTTTTATTACCGGCCGCGCAAAGCAGAACACAATATTTCGTCCGATCGCGCCATCGTTCTGCTGTCCGAAACAAGAGAAATCTCGCACTGAACTGATTTTTATTACCGGCCGCGCAATGCAGAACACAATATTTCGTCCGATCGCGCCATCGTTCTGCTGTCCGAAACAAGAGAAATCTCGCACTGAACTGATTTTTATTACCGGCCGCGCAAAGCAGAACACAATATTTCGTCCGATCGCGCCATCGTTCTGCTGTCCGAAACAAGAGAAATCTCGCACTGAACTGATTTTTATTACCGGCCGCGCAAAGCAGAACACAATATTTCGTCCGATCGCGCCATCGTTCTGCTGTCCGAAACAAGAGAAATCTCGCACTGAACTGATTTTTATTACCGGCCGCGCAAAGCAGAACACAATATTTCGTCCGATCGCGCCATCGTTCTGCTGTCCGAAACAAGAGAAATCTCGCACTGAACTGATTTTTATTACCGGCCGCGCAAAGCAGAACACAATATTTCGTCCGATCGCGCCATCGTTCTGCTGTCCGAAACAAGAGAAATCTCGCACTGAACTGATTTTTATTACCGGCCGCGCAAAGCAGAACACAATATTTCGTCCGATCGCGCCATCGTTCTGCTGTCCGAAACAAGAGAAATCTCGCACTGAACTGATTTTTATTACCGGCCGCGCAATGCAGAACACAATATTTCGTCCGATCGCGCCATCGTTCTGCTGTCCGAAACAAGAGAAATCTCGCACTGAACTGATTTTTATTACCGGCCGCGCAAAGCAGAACACAATATTTCGTCCGATCGCGCCATCGTTCTGCTGTCCGAAACAAGAGAAATCTCGCACTGAACTGATTTTTATTACCGGCCGCGCAAAGCAGAACACAATATTTCGTCCGATCGCGCCATCGTTCTGCTATCCGAAACAAGAGAAATCTCGCACTGAACTGATTTTTATTACCGGCCGCGCAAAGCAGAACACAATATTTCGTCCGATCGCGCCATCGTTCTGCTGTCCGAAACAAGAGAAATCTCGCACTGAACTGCCGTTCATTACCGGCCGCGCAAAGCAGAACACAATATTTCGTCCGATCGCGCCATCGTTCTGCTGTCCGAAACAAGAGAAATCTCGCACTGAACTGATTTTTATTACCGGCCGCGCAAAGCAGAACACAATATTTCGTCCGATCGCGCCATCGTTCTGCTGTCCGAAACAAGAGAAATCTCGCACTGAACTGATTTTTATTACCGGCCGCGCAATGCAGAACACAATATTTCGTCCGATCGCGCCATCGTTCTGCTGTCCGAAACAAGAGAAATCTCGCACTGAACTGATTTTTATTACCGGCCGCGCAAAGCAGAACACAATATTTCGTCCGATCGCGCCATCGTTCTGCTGTCCGAAACAAGAGAAATCTCGCACTGAACTGATTTTTATTACCGGCCGCGCAAAGCAGAACACAATATTTCGTCCGATCGCGCCATCGTTCTGCTATCCGAAACAAGAGAAATCTCGCACTGAACTGATTTTTATTACCGGCCGCGCAAAGCAGAACACAATATTTCGTCTTCGTCCGATCGTGCCATCGTTCTGCTGTCCGAAACAAGAGAAATCTCGCACTGAACTGATTTTTATTACCGGCCGCGCAAAGCAGAACACAATATTTCGTCCGATCGCGCCATCGTTCTGCTGTCCGAAACAAGAGAAATCTCGCACTGAACTGTTTTTATTACCGGCCGCGCAAAGCAGAACACAATATTTCGTCCGATCGCGCCATCGTTCTGCTGTCCGAAACAAGAGAAATCTCGCACTGAACTGATTTTTATTACCGGCCGCGCAAAGCAGAACACAATATTTCGTCCGATCGCGCCATCGTTCTGCTGTCCGAAACAAGAGAAATCTCGCACTGAACTGATTTTTATTACCGGCCGCGCAAAGCAGAACACAATATTTCGTCCGATCGCGCCATCGTTCTGCTGTCCGAAACAAGAGAAATCTCGCACTGAACTGATTTTTATTACCGGCCGCGCAAAGCAGAACACAATATTTCGTCCGATCGCGCCATCGTTCTGCTGTCCGAAACAAGAGAAATCTCGCACTGAACTGATTTTTATTACCGGCCGCGCAATGCAGAACACAATATTTCGTCCGATCGCGCCATCGTTCTGCTGTCCGAAACAAGAGAAATCTCGCACTGAACTGATTTTTATTACCGGCCGCGCAAAGCAGAACACAATATTTCGTCCGATCGCGCCATCGTTCTGCTGTCCGAAACAAGAGAAATCTCGCACTGAACTGATTTTATTACCGGCCGCGCAAAGCAGAACACAATATTTCGTCCGATCGCGCCATCGTTCTGCTGTCCGAAACAAGAGAAATCTCGCACTGAACTGATTTTTATTACCGGCCGCGCAAAGCAGAACACAATATTTCGTCCGATCGCGCCATCGTTCTGCTGTCCGAAACAAGAGAAATCTCGCACTGAACTGATTTTTATTACCGGCCGCGCAAAGCAGAACACAATATTTCGTCCGATCGCGCCATCGTTCTGCTGTCCGAAACAAGAGAAATCTCGCACTGAACTGATTTTTATTACCGGCCGCGCAAAGCAGAACACAATATTTCGTCCGATCGCGCCATCGTTCTGCTGTCCGAAACAAGAGAAATCTCGCACTGAACTGATTTTTATTACCGGCCGCGCAAAGCAGAACACAATATTTCGTCCGATCGCGCCATCGTTCTGCTATCCGAAACAAGAGAAATCTCGCACTGAACTGATTTTTATTACCGGCCGCGCAAAGCAGAACACAATATTTCGTCTTCGTCCGATCGTGCCATCGTTCTGCTGTCCGAAACAAGAGAAATCTCGCACTGAACTGATTTTTATTACCGGCCGCGCAAAGCAGAACACAATATTTCGTCCGATCGCGCCATCGTTCTGCTGCCCGAAACAAGAGAAATCTCGCACTGAACTGATTTTTATTACCGGCCGCGCAAAGCAGAACACAATATTTCGTCCGATCGCGCCATCGTTCTGCTGTCCGAAACAAGAGAAATCTCGCACTGAACTGATTTTTATTACCGGCCGCGCAAAGCAGAACACAATATTTCGTCCGATCGCGCCATTGTTCTGCTGTCCGAAACAAGAGAAATCTCGCACTGAACTGATTTTTATTACCGGCCGCGCAAAGCAGAACACAATATTTCGTCCGATCGCGCCATCGTTCTGCTGTCCGAAACAAGAGAAATCTCGCACTGAACTGATTTTTATTACCGGCCGCGCAAAGCAGAACACAATATTTCGTCCGATCGCGCCATCGTTCTGCTGTCCGAAACAAGAGAAATCTCGCACTGAACTGATTTTTATTACCGGCCGCGCAAAGCAGAACACAATATTTCGTCCGATCGCGCCATCGTTCTGCTGTCCGAAACAAGAGAAATCTCGCACTGAACTGATTTTTATTACCGGCCGCGCAAAGCAGAACACAATATTTCGTCCGATCGCGCCATCGTTCTGCTGGCCGAAACAAGAGAAATCTCGCACTGAACTGATTTTTATTACCGGCCGCGCAAAGCAGAACACAATATTTCGTCCGATCGCGCCATCGTTCTGCTGTCCGAAACAAGAGAAATCTCGCACTGAACTGATTTTATTACCGGCCGCGCAAAGCAGAACACAATATTTCGTCTTCGTCCGATCGTGCCATCGTTCTGCTGTCCGAAACAAGAGAAATCTCGCACTGAACTGATTTTTATTACCGGCCGCGCAAAGCAGAACACAATATTTCTTCCGATCGCGCCATCGTTCTGCTGTCCGAAACAAGAGAAATCTCGCACTGAACTGATTTTATTACCGGCCGCGCAAAGCAGAACACAATATTTCGTCCGATCGCGCCATCGTTCTGCTGTCCGAAACAAGAGAAATCTCGCACTGAACTGATTTTTATTACCGGCCGCGCAAAGCAGAACACAATATTTCGTCCGATCGCGCCATCGTTCTGCTGGCCGAAACAAGAGAAATCTCGCACTGAACTGATTTTTATTACCGGCCGCGCAAAGCAGAACACAATATTTCGTCCGATCGCGCCATCGTTCTGCTATCCGAAACAAGAGAAATCTCGCACTGAACTGATTTTTATTACCGGCCGCGCAAAGCAGAACACAATATTTCGTCTTCGTCCGATCGTGCCATCGTTCTGCTGTCCGAAACAAGAGAAATCTCGCACTGAACTGATTTTTATTACCGGCCGCGCAAAGCAGAACACAATATTTCGTCCGATCGCGCCATCGTTCTGCTGTCCGAAACAAGAGAAATCTCGCACTGAACTGATTTTTATTACCGGCCGCGCAAAGCAGAACACAATATTTCGTCCGATCGCGCCATCGTTCTGCTATCCGAAACAAGAGAAATCTCGCACTGAACTGATTTTTATTACCGGCCGCGCAATGCAGAACACAATATTTCGTCCGATCGCGCCATCGTTCTGCTGTCCGAAACAAGAGAAATCTCGCACTGAACTGATTTTTATTACCGGCCGCGCAAAGCAGAACACAATATTTCGTCCGATCGCGCCATCGTTCTGCTATCCGAAACAAGAGAAATCTCGCACTGAACTGATTTTTATTACCGGCCGCGCAAAGCAGAACACAATATTTCGTCTTCGTCCGATCGTGCCATCGTTCTGCTGTCCGAAACAAGAGAAATCTCGCACTGAACTGATTTCTATCACCGGCCGCGCAAAGCAGAACACAATATTTCGTCCGATCGCGCCATCGTTCTGCTGTCCGAAACAAGAGAAATCTCGCACTGAACTGATTTTTATTACCGGCCGCGCAAAGCAGAACACAATATTTCGTCCGATCGCGCCATCGTTCTGCTGTCCGAAACAAGAGAAATCTCGCACTGAACTGATTTTTATTACCGGCCGCGCAAAGCAGAACACAATATTTCGTCCGATCGCGCCATCGTTCTGCTGTCCGAAACAAGAGAAATCTCGCACTGAACTGATTTTTATTACCGGCCGCGCAAAGCAGAACACAATATTTCGTCCGATCGCGCCATCGTTCTGCTGTCCGGAACAAGAGAAATCTCGCACTGAACTGATTTTTATTACCGGCCGCGCAAAGCAGAACACAATATTTCGTCCGATCGCGCCATCGTTCTGCTGTCCGAAACAAGAGAAATCTCGCACTGAACTGATTTTTATTACCGGCCGCGCAATGCAGAACACAATATTTCGTCCGATCGCGCCATCGTTCTGCTGTCCGAAACAAGAGAAATCTCGCACTGAACTGATTTTTATTACCGGCCGCGCAAAGCAGAACACAATATTTCGTCCGATCGCGCCATCGTTCTGCTGTCCGAAACAAGAGAAATCTCGCACTGAACTGATTATTACCGGCCGCGCAAAGCAGAACACAATATTTCGTCCGATCGCGCCATCGTTCTGCTGTCCGAAACAAGAGAAATCTCGCACTGAACTGATTTTTATTACCGGCCGCGCAAAGCAGAACACAATATTTCGTCCGATCGCGCCATCGGTCGGCCGCCGGAAACAAGACACTTCCCCCACTCAACGCACTTCTATTACCGGCCGCGCAAAGCAGAACACAATATTTCGTCCGATCGCGCCATCGTTCCTGCTGTCCGAAACAAGAGAAATCTCGCACTGAACTGATTTTATTACCGGCCGCGCAAAGCAGAACACAATATTTCGTCCGATCGCGCCATCGTTCTGCTGTCCGGAAACAAGAGAAATCTCGCACTGAACTGATTTTTATTACCGGCCGCGCAAAGCAGAACACAATATTTCGTCCGATCGCGCCATCGTTCTGCTATCCGAAACAAGAGAAATCTCGCACTGAACTGATTTTTATTACCGGCCGCGCAAAGCAGAACACAATATTTCGTCTTCGTCCGATCGTGCCATCGTTCTGCTGTCCGAAACAAGAGAAATCTCGCACTGAACTGATTTTTATTACCGGCCGCGCAAAGCAGAACACAATATTTCGTCCGATCGCGCCATCGTTCTGCTGTCCGAAACAAGAGAAATCTCGCACTGAACTGATTTTTATTACCGGCCGCGCAAAGCAGAACACAATATTTCGTCCGATCGCGCCATCGTTCTGCTGTCCGGATTCCGGAACAAGAGAAATCTCGCACTGAACTGATTTTTATTACCGGCCGCGCAAAGCAGAACACAATATTTCGTCCGATCGCGCCATCGTTCTGCTGTCCGAAACAAGAGAAATCTCGCACTGAACTGATTTTTATTACCGGCCGCGCAAAGCAGAACACAATATTTCGTCCGATCGCGCCATCGTTCTGCTGTCCGAAACAAGAGAAATCTCGCACTGAACTGATTTTTATTACCGGCCGCGCAAAGCAGAACACAATATTTCGTCCGATCGCGCCATCGTTCTGCTGTCCGAAACAAGAGAAATCTCGCACTGAACTGATTTTTATTACCGGCCGCGCAATGCAGAACACAATATTTCGTCCGATCGCGCCATCGTTCTGCTGTCCGAAACAAGAGAAATCTCGCACTGAACTGATTTTTATTACCGGCCGCGCAAAGCAGAACACAATATTTCGTCCGATCGCGCCATCGTTCTGCTGTCCGAAACAAGAGAAATCTCGCACTGAACTGATTTTATTACCGGCCGCGCAAAGCAGAACACAATATTTCGTCCGATCGCGCCATCGTTCTGCTGTCCGAAACAAGAGAAATCTCGCACTGAACTGATTTTAGTTACCGGCCGCGCAAAGCAGAACACAATATTTCGTCCGATCGCGCCATCGTTCTGCTGTCCGAAACAAGAGAAATCTCGCACTGAACTGATTTTTATTACCGGCCGCGCAAAGCAGAACACAATATTTCGTCCGATCGCGCCATCGTTCTGCTGTCCGAAACAAGAGAAATCTCGCACTGAACTGATTTTTATTACCGGCCGCGCAAAGCAGAACACAATATTTCGTCCGATCGCGCCATCGTTCTGCTATCCGAAACAAGAGAAATCTCGCACTGGACTGTATTTCATTACCGGCCGCGCAAAGCAGAACACAATATTTCGTCTTCGTCCGATCGTGCCATCGTTCTGCTGTCCGAAACAAGAGAAATCTCGCACTGAACTGATTTTTATTACCGGCCGCGCAAAGCAGAACACAATATTTCGTCCGATCGCGCCATCGTTCTGCTGCCCGAAACAAGAGAAATCTCGCACTGAACTGATTTTTATTACCGGCCGCGCAAAGCAGAACACAATATTTCGTCCGATCGCGCCATCGTTCTGCTGTCCGAAACAAGAGAAATCTCGCACTGAACTGATTTTTATTACCGGCCGCGCAAAGCAGAACACAATATTTCGTCCGATCGCGCCATTGTTCTGCTGTCCGAAACAAGAGAAATCTCGCACTGAACTGATTTTTATTACCGGCCGCGCAAAGCAGAACACAATATTTCGTCCGATCGCGCCATCGTTCTGCTGTCCGAAACAAGAGAAATCTCGCACTGAACTGATTTTTATTACCGGCCGCGCAAAGCAGAACACAATATTTCGTCCGATCGCGCCATCGTTCTGCTGTCCGAAACAAGAGAAATCTCGCACTGAACTGATTTTATTACCGGCCGCGCAAAGCAGAACACAATATTTCGTCCGATCGCGCCATCGTTCTGCTGTCCGAAACAAGAGAAATCTCGCACTGAACTGATTTTTATTACCGGCCGCGCAAAGCAGAACACAATATTTCGTCCGATCGCGCCATCGTTCTGCTGGCCGAAACAAGAGAAATCTCGCACTGAACTGATTTTATTACCGGCCGCGCAAAGCAGAACACAATATTTCGTCCGATCGCGCCATCGTTCTGCTGTCCGAAACAAGAGAAATCTCGCACTGAACTGATTTTTATTACCGGCCGCGCAAAGCAGAACACAATATTTCGTCTTCGTCCGATCGTGCCATCGTTCTGCTGTCCGAAACAAGAGAAATCTCGCACTGAACTGATTTTTATTACCGGCCGCGCAAAGCAGAACACAATATTTCTTCCGATCGCGCCATCGTTCTGCTGTCCGAAACAAGAGAAATCTCGCACTGAACTGATTTTTATTACCGGCCGCGCAAAGCAGAACACAATATTTCGTCCGATCGCGCCATCGTTCTGCTGTCCGAAACAAGAGAAATCTCGCACTGAACTGATTTTTATTACCGGCCGCGCAAAGCAGAACACAATATTTCGTCCGATCGCGCCATCGTTCTGCTGTCCGAAACAAGAGAAATCTCGCACTGAACTGATTTTTATTACCGGCCGCGCAAAGCAGAACACAATATTTCGTCCGATCGCGCCATCGTTCTGCTGTCCGAAACAAGAGAAATCTCGCACTGAACTGATTTTTATTACCGGCCGCGCAAAGCAGAACACAATATTTCGTCCGATCGCGCCATCGTTCTGCTGGCCGAAACAAGAGAAATCTCGCACTGAACTGATTGTTATTACCGGCCGCGCAAAGCAGAACACAATATTTCGTCCGATCGCGCCATCGTTCTGCTGTCCGAAACAAGAGAAATCTCGCACTGAACTGATTTTTATTACCGGCCGCGCAAAGCAGAACACAATATTTCGTCCGATCGCGCCATCGTTCTGCTGTCCGAAACAAGAGAAATCTCGCACTGAACTGATTTTTATTACCGGCCGCGCAAAGCAGAACACAATATTTCGTCCGATCGCGCCATCGTTCTGCTGTCCGAAACAAGAGAAATCTCGCACTGAACTGATTTTATTACCGGCCGCGCAATGCAGAACACAATATTTCGTCCGATCGCGCCATCGTTCTGCTGTCCGAAACAAGAGAAATCTCGCACTGAACTGATTTTTATTACCGGCCGCGCAAAGCAGAACACAATATTTCGTCCGATCGCGCCATCGTTCTGCTGTCCGAAACAAGAGAAATCTCGCACTGAACTGATTTTTATTACCGGCCGCGCAAAGCAGAACACAATATTTCGTCCGATCGCGCCATCGTTCTGCTAT
The DNA here is from genome assembly GCF_024139115.2 of Armigeres subalbatus. Classification (NCBI taxonomy): domain Eukaryota; kingdom Metazoa; phylum Arthropoda; class Insecta; order Diptera; family Culicidae; genus Armigeres; species Armigeres subalbatus. Next base: position 448,096,936 of record NC_085140.1, read on the forward strand.
CCGAAACAAGAGAAATCTCGCACTGAACTGATTTTTATTACCGGCCGCGCAAAGCAGAACACAATATTTCGTCTTCGTCCGATCGTGCCATCGTTCTGCTGTCCGAAACAAGAGAAATCTCGCACTGAACTGATTTTTATTACCGGCCGCGCAAAGCAGAACACAATATTTCGTCCGATCGCGCCATCGTTCTGCTGTCCGAAACAAGAGAAATCTCGCACTGAACTGATTTTTTTTACCGGCCGCGCAAAGCAGAACACAATATTTCGTCCGATCGCGCCATCCCAGTAAACCACATATCGTATAACAAACAGCAAATAAAGTCGCATTTGCGTCTATCAAAAATCTGAATCGCATTGTATATCAAACTTTGTCAGAATATTGTCAAAGGATGTTGTATTGAATGCATCGTATACGATAATTTTTACCGTAGTGAAAATCAATCGTAACTGTGTGAATAAAAACTCGTAATGACTTATACTCTTTGCAATATCCTATATGAGTGCGAATGAATGCCTATGTGAATCGTAATACAATCGAAACCACTTCAGTCCAAACGGCTTGTTGAAATTTCAAGCAGTTGTAAAGATATAAATTGTGTAGTTTATGTTGGACAAAAATCCGAATCAGTTCAAGATGTGCAGTATGGTGCAGTGGTAGACTGTCCGCCTGCAAATCCAAAGATCGCATGTTCGGGACTTGGTGCTGGTAAGATTTTTTTTTCATATTTTTATGTAAAATCGTAATACTGTTCTCAAGATGTCGGGAAAAATCGTATAATAAAACTCGTATGTACCTATATCGCCTCCACTTTGGTACGTATATAGCCAATCTGTGCATTATATACGATTAAGTTGGTTCTTATATAATAACCTATATCAAGAGATATAGGTACCAAAATGTTGACTGGGATCGTTCTGCTGTCCGAAACAAGAGAAATCTCGCACTGAACTGATTTTTATTACCGGCCGCGCAAAGCAGAACACAATATTTCGTCCGATCGCGCCATCGTTCTGCTGTCCGAAACAAGAGAAATCTCGCACTGAACTGATTTTTATTACCGGCCGCGCAAAGCAGAACACAATATTTCGTCTTCGTCCGATCGTGCCATCGTTCTGCTGTCCGAAACAAGAGAAATCTCGCACTGAACTGATTTTTATTACCGGCCGCGCAAAGCAGAACACAATATTTCGTCTTCGTCCGATCGTGCCATCGTTCTGTTGTCCGAAACAAGAGAAATCTCGCACTGAACTGATTTTTATTACCGGCCGCGCAAAGCAGAACACAATATTTCGTCCGATCGCGCCATCGTTCTGCTGTCCGAAACAAGAGAAATCTCGCACTGAACTGATTTTTATTACCGGCCGCGCAAAGCAGAACACAATATTTCGTCTTCGTCCGATCGTGCCATCGTTCTGCTGTCCGAAACAAGAGAAATCTCGCACTGAACTGATTTTTATTACTGGCCGCGCAAAGCAGAACACAATATTTCGTCCGATCGCGCCATCGTTCTGCTGTCCGAAACAAGAGAAATCTCGCACTGAACTGATTCTTATTACCGGCCGCGCAAAGCAGAACACAATATTTCGTCTTCGTCCGATCGTGCCATCGTTCTGCTGTCCGAAACAAGAGAAATCTCGCACTGAACTGATTTTTATTACCGGCCGCGCAAAGCAGAACACAATATTTCGTCCGATCGCGCCATCGTTCTGCTGTCCGAAACAAGAGAAATCTCGCACTGAACTGATTTTTATTACCGGCCGCGCAAAGCAGAACACAATATTTCGTCCGATCGCGCCATCGTTCTGCTGTCCGAAACAAGAGAAATCTCGCACTGAACTGATTTTTATTACCGGCCGCGCAAAGCAGAACACAATATTTCGTCTTCGTCCGATCGTGCCATCGTTCTGCTGTCCGAAACAAGAGAAATCTCGCACTGAACTGATTTTTATTACCGGCCGCGCAAAGCAGAACACAATATTTCGTCCGATCGCGCCATCGTTCTGCTGTCCGAAACAAGAGAAATCTCGCACTGAACTGATTTTTATTACCGGCCGCGCAAAGCAGAACACAATATTTCGTCCGATCGCGCCATCGTTCTGCTGTCCGAAACAAGAGAAATCTCGCACTGAACTGATTTTTATTACCGGCCGCGCAAAGCAGAACACAATATTTCGTCCGATCGCGCCATCGTTCTGCTGTCCGAAACAAGAGAAATCTCGCACTGAACTGATTTTTATTACCGGCCGCGCAAAGCAGAACACAATATTTCGTCCGATCGCGCCATCGTTCTGCTATCCGAAACAAGAGAAATCTCGCACTGAACTGATTTTTATTACCGGCCGCGCAAAGCAGAACACAATATTTCGTCCGATCGCGCCATCGTTCTGCTGTCCGAAACAAGAGAAATCTCGCACTGAACTGATTTTTATTACCGGCCGCGCAAAGCAGAACACAATATTTCGTCCGATCGCGCCATCGTTCTGCTGTCCGAAACAAGAGAAATCTCGCACTGAACTGATTTTATTACCAGCCGCGCACTGCAGAACACAATATTTCGTCTTCGTCCGATCGTGCCATCGTTCTGCTGTCCGAAACAAGAGAAATCTCGCACTGAACTGATTTTTATTACCGGCCGCGCAAAGCAGAACACAATATTTCGTCTTCGTCCGATCGTGCCATCGTTCTGTTGTCCGAAACAAGAGAAATCTCGCACTGAACTGATTTTATTACCGGCCGCGCAAAGCAGAACACAATATTTCGTCCGATCGCGCCATCGTTCTGCTGTCCGAAACAAGAGAAATCTCGCACTGAACTGATTTTTATTACCGGCCGCGCAAAGCAGAACACAATATTTCGTCTTCGTCCGATCGTGCCATCGTTCTGCTGTCGAAACAAGACACTGAACTGATTTTCGTCCGATCACTGATCTCGCACTGACTGATTTTTATTACCGGCCGCGCAAAGCAGAACACAATATTTCGTCCGATCGCGCCATCGTTCTGCTGTCGAAACAAGAGAAATCTCGCACTGAACTGATTTTTATTACCGGCCGCGCAAAGCAGAACACAATATTTCGTCCGATCGCGCCATCGTTCTGCTGTCCGAAACAAGAGAAATCTCGCACTGAACTGATTTTTATTACCGGCCGCGCAAAGCAGAACACAATATTTCGTCCGATCGCGCCATCGTTCTGCTGTCCGAAACAAGAGAAATCTCGCACTGAACTGATTTTTATTACCGGCCGCGCAAAGCAGAACACAATATTTCGTCCGATCGCGCCATCGTTCTGCTGTCCGAAACAAGAGAAATCTCGCACTGAACTGATTTTTATTACCGGCCGCGCAAAGCAGAACACAATATTTCGTCCGATCGCGCCATCGTTCTGCTGTCCGAAAAAAGAGAAATCTCGCACTGAACTGATTTTTATTACCGGCCGCGCAAAGCAGAACACAATATTTCGTCTTCGTCCGATCGTGCCATCGTTCTGCTGTCCGAAACAAGAGAAATCTCGCACTGAACTGATTTTTATTACCGGCCGCGCAAAGCAGAACACAATATTTCGTCCGATCGCGCCATCGTTCTGCTGTCCGAAAAAAGAGAAATCTCGCACTGAACTGATTTTTATTACCGGCCGCGCAAAGCAGAACACAATATTTCGTCTTCGTCCGATCGTGCCATCGTTCTGCTGTCCGAAACAAGAGAAATCTCGCACTGAACTGATTTTTATTACCGGCCGCGCAAAGCAGAACACAATATTTCGCGCCATCGTTCTGCTGTCCGAAACAAGAGAAATCTCGCACTGAACTGATTTTTATTACCGGCCGCGCAAAGCAGAACACAATATTTCGTCCGATCGCGCCATCGTTCTGCTATCCGAAACAAGAGAAATCTCGCACTGAACTGATTTTTATTACCGGCCGCGCAAAGCAGAACACAATATTTCGTCTTCGTCCGATCGTGCCATCGTTCTGCTGTCCGAAACAAGAGAAATCTCGCACTGAACTGATTTTTATTACCGGCCGCGCAAAGCAGAACACAATATTTCGTCCGATCGCGCCATCGTTCTGCTGTCCGAAACAAGAGAAATCTCGCACTGAACTGATTTTTATTACCGGCCGCGCAAAGCAGAACACAATATTTCGTCCGATCGCGCCATCGTTCTGCTGTCCGAAACAAGAGAAATCTCGCACTGAACTGATTTTTATTACCGGCCGCGCAAAGCAGAACACAATATTTCGTCCGATCGCGCCATCGTTCTGCTGTCCGAAAAAGAGAAATCTCGCACTGAACTGATTGTTATTACCGGCCGCGCAAAGCAGAACACAATATTTCGTCTTCGTCCGATCGTGCCATCGTTCTGCTGTCCGAAACAAGAGAAATCTCGCACTGAACTGATTTTTATTACCGGCCGCGCAAAGCAGAACACAATATTTCGTCCGATCGCGCCATCGTTCTGCTGTCCGAAAAAAGAGAAATCTCGCACTGAACTGATTTTTATTACCGGCCGCGCAAAGCAGAACACAATATTTCGTCTTCGTCCGATCGTGCCATCGTTCTGCTGTCCGAAACAAGAGAAATCTCGCACTGAACTGATTTTTATTACCGGCCGCGCAAAGCAGAACACAATATTTCGCGCCATCGTTCTGCTGTCCGAAACAAGAGAAATCTCGCACTGAACTGATTTTATTACCGGCCGCGCAAAGCAGAACACAATATTTCGTCCGATCGCGCCATCGTTCTGCTATCCGAAACAAGAGAAATCTCGCACTGAACTGATTTTTATTACCGGCCGCGCAAAGCAGAACACAATATTTCGTCTTCGTCCGATCGTGCCATCGTTCTGCTGTCCGAAACAAGAGAAATCTCGCACTGAACTGATTTTTATTACCGGCCGCGCAAAGCAGAACACAATATTTCGTCCGATCGCGCCATCGTTCTGCTGTCCGAAACAAGAGAAATCTCGCACTGAACTGATTTTTATTACCGGCCGCGCAAAGCAGAACACAATATTTCGTCTTCGTCCGATCGTGCCATCGTTCTGCTGTCCGAAACAAGAGAAATCTCGCACTGAACTGATCCTTCTTACCGGCCGCGCAAAGCAGAACACAATATTTCGTCCGATCGCGCCATCGTTCTGCTGTCCGAAACAAGAGAAATCTCGCACTGAACTGATTTTTATTACCGGCCGCGCAAAGCAGAACACAATATTTCGTCCGATCGCGCCATCGTTCTGCTGTCCGAAACAAGATAAATCTCGCACTGAACTGATTTTTATTACCGGCCGCGCAAAGCAGAACACAATATTTCGTCCGATCGCGCCATCGTTCTGCTGTCCGAAACAAGAGAAATCTCGCACTGAACGGATTTTTATTACCGGCCGCGCAAAGCAGAACACAATATTTCGTCTTCGTCCGATCGTGCCATCGTTCTGCTGTCCGAAACAAGAGAAATCTCGCACTGAACTGATTTTTATTACCGGCCGCGCAAAGCAGAACACAATATTTCGTCCGATCGCGCCATCGTTCTGCTGTCCGAAACAAGAGAAATCTCGCACTGAACTGATTTTTATTACCGGCCGCGCAAAGCAGAACACAATATTTCGTCCGATCGCGCCATCGTTCTGCTGTCCGAAACAAGAGAAATCTCGCACTGAACTGATTTTTATTACCGGCCGCGCAAAGCAGAACACAATATTTCGTCCGATCGCGCCATCGTTCTGCTGTCCGAAACAAGAGAAATCTCGCACTGAACTGATTTTTATTACCGGCCGCGCAAAGCAGAACACAATATTTCGTCTTCGTCCGATCGTGCCATCGTTCTGCTGTCCGAAACAAGAGAAATCTCGCACTGAACTGATTTTTATTACCGGCCGCGCAAAGCAGAACACAATATTTCGTCCGATCGCGCCATCGTTCTGCTGTCCGAAACAAGAGAAATCTCGCACTGAACTGATTTTTATTACCGGCCGCGCAAAGCAGAACACAATATTTCGTCCGATCGCGCCATCGTTCTGCTGTCCGAAACAAGATAAATCTCGCACTGAACTGATTTTTATTACCGGCCGCGCAAAGCAGAACACAATATTTCGTCCGATCGCGCCATCGTTCTGCTGTCCGAAACAAGAGAAATCTCGCACTGAACTGATTTTTATTACCGGCCGCGCAAAGCAGAACACAATATTTCGTCTTCGTCCGATCGTGCCATCGTTCTGCTGTCCGAAACAAGAGAAATCTCGCACTGAACTGATTTTTATTACCGGCCGCGCAAAGCAGAACACAATATTTCGTCCGATCGCGCCATCGTTCTGCTGTCCGAAACAAGAGAAATCTCGCACTGAACTGATTTTTATTACCGGCCGCGCAAAGCAGAACACAATATTTCGTCCGATCGCGCCATCGTTCTGCTGTCCGAAACAAGAGAAATCTCGCACTGAACTGATTTTATTACCGGCCGCGCAAAGCAGAACACAATATTTCGTCCGATCGCGCCATCGTTCTGCTGTCCGAAACAAGAGAAATCTCGCACTGAACTGATTTTTATTACCGGCCGCGCAAAGCAGAACACAATATTTCGTCTTCGTCCGATCGTGCCATCGTTCTGCTGTCCGAAACAAGAGAAATCTCGCACTGAACTGATTTTTATTACCGGCCGCGCAAAGCAGAACACAATATTTCGTCCGATCGCGCCATCGTTCTGCTGTCCGAAACAAGAGAAATCTCGCACTGAACTGATTTTTATTACCGGCCGCGCAAAGCAGAACACAATATTTCGTCTTCGTCCGATCGTGCCATCGTTCTGCTGTCCGATGTATATTATATCAAAACAATAACCTAAAAATTGATTTAGGAAATAGGTGGAAAATTATACTGAAGTGTTGTTTAGGATCGTTACTGAGAAGTGCAAAATATAGTTGATGTAAAAATTGATGTAGCGGTGATGGCAGTCATGGGTGAAGTGAATTAAATGAATCGACTCATCATTAAACACACGACTGCAATATATGTTCATCAAAATCGTAAGCAGTGACTTATATACTTATTAATACTATGTTTGCACTACGACCTGAATAACATGTTATTTAAATTATCGAAACAAGAAAGCTCATCAAGATAGCCGAATAACATGTCACAAGGCCCTAGTGTGAACATAGTATAAGTCGTGACGTGAATTTGGAAAGGTTGAACGGAATTATGAACAAAGATGGTGTCGAAGATTTAGTAATTTGGTTTTGACCGTTTGGTGATTTTTCGGTGACTCGTTTCTGAGGCTGGTTTCCTGCTTAAGGGAGTTAAGATAGTGGAGAAGTTGTGAATGTGAAGAAAGAACGATACGGTGATAGTGACCGCAATAATTTTCGGTGATCATGATGACTATGTTAACATTAACGTAATGAAAGTAGGTGAATATGATGCGTGATTTCATTGCTTATACTGAGTGAAATGATTCGTAGTGGCAGAAAAACTTATATACTTTTGTAAAGGTAAAGGAGAAGAAAAGAGTGATGTTGATATGGGGGGTGGGCTGTTATACAAATCCTTGTTTTCATCAACACGGCCCATAACAGTGACCACATGAGCAACATCGCTTAGGAACGTCTGTGTGATGATGAAAAACGGGAGGCTCATAGAAGCCAATATGGGGTACAGTGTAGATTAATAGCAAGGGACAGCTGCCATTGTAACCACCACAAAAAAAAAAAAATTTGGAAGAAAAATATTTGAAAATTTCTAAATTGAATCTCACACTGAAAAAATTTACTGTTAAAATTGAAGGTCAATTAAAAAAAAACCTTGATTAATCCACCTAGCGGTGTTGGTGAGTGTTTTTTAGCGTGTTTTGCGAATAGAAAATATTATTTTGGTCATAACTTCTGATCCCATAGTTCAATCTAGCCAATTTTCAATAGCAAACAATGGGACAGGATTCTCAGTCGAATGAAACTTGTTGCGAGTAATTCGGCCAATGCTAAGTTTCAAAAAGTGTGTGGGTGTGGGTGTGAGTTTCTTGGAGCCCTTCAGGAACGTCGTACAAAGTAGGTCAACATTCAGGAACATAGTTCTCCACGAAATAGGAAAAGTCAAGAAGGAAAAGTCAAGTGAAGGTCTCATTGTTGCGTAAAAAAGTTATTACAATTTGAAAGCGCGATTCGAGTCATATTGACCCGAACACTGTAGGAAGGTTAACAAGAAATTTCTGCAAATTTCCGCGCGAAGTTCCTTCGGATTTCTCTAAAATTTCGTACAAAATCGTTCAAATTTCCACGGGAAATTTTACGGAATTTTCACCAAAACTGTCTCTGAAAATTTCTATAAATTTTTACAACGTTCCAGTTTGCATGAAAATTCCACAAAAAATTCCTTCAAATTTGCACAGGGTATTCCCACGAATTTTCGTGGGAATGTTCTATGTTTGATTTTTGAAAGAAAAATTTCTACAAGAACGATTCTTCAAATAAAGGCTGTCATGGTGACGAGATGAGAAAAGTAGTGCCATTGAGGGGTAATTAAATCTGAATTTTCATTCTATCATGTAAAGTGCAGAGAAGTGCTCCTAGGTAATACTGCTCCTCATGTTCATCGCAGTGCTCAAACCCATCGAACCACCCAATTTGTGATCAAGGGCGGTGTGTGGTTGATTCTTTGTTTAACAAATTGCTGCTCAATTGTGCTCCCAAATTGAACTCTTGCACCTCGTTTACTTCCAGTATTTTGCATCAAAGCGCACCTCTATCGGATGCAAATTAAGTTTACACTACTCCTTCGCAGTCTCCTTCTCGGAGTCTAGTCGTTTACTGAGCCTGGGAGTAGCAAACAACTGAGGCAAACGTGCCCCAGTCGAACTTTGGCTTCGTGCTTTGCATTTTAAGTACCACCGACGAACGTTTGCCCTGCAACTGCACTTGCCTTCTTCGGTTCGATCCGATGAAATGGTTTATGCATAATCATAACTCTGGAAATATTGGCACTGCAATGGCTTTTCGAGAGCTGGCTGTATCCAGCCGGCTAAATTGGTTTGGTTATAAATATAATGGTTCGTTGCTCGAGTGGCTTCGTCGATAGGCGTCGATTGTTGCAGAATTCAAAGGAGCTTACTTGAAGTTTTGCAGAATGGCAGTTGCTACAGAAGACAGCCACTCTACGGACGGTTATCGTTGGATTTAATCTACGTAGCAGTCAGCCAGCAAAGGGGGCGAATCCACCTGAGCACAAAAAGGGACGGATTAAAATGGCATTTATGATGGCGTGGAAGATGAGAAGAGGTTGCGTTTCGATCCCGCTTCGAATGAAATCGATTCGCTGTTTATTATACCAAGTATGGACTTTCCTCGGCTGAGAAAGTTGACCTTGCGAAAGGCATTGACTGTTGGTGCATTAATAGTCCGGTTACCTCGTTGAGATAAATTCACATTGAAACTGTGAACATCAGAAAACTGTGAACCACTTTTGAAGCTATGTTGTGTTGAGCAATTTCTTGAAGGTTCTCGGAACGATTGTGCTAGCCTTTGTTTATTGGCTGCAATAAACATTACCCTTTGTTATAGCTCCATGATGGGAGTCGAAAAATAGAATGACAGACATCCCGCTTAGACTAGAACCCGTGAAATCGAACATTCGACGCCGGTGGCGGTTTTTGTTGTCTGGGTCGATGCATGAGGAAACGATAAGTGCAGCTCGTAAAGTGTGGCCATCGGATCATTATGGTTAAATTTAGAAGTTTATGTGCCAACATAACTTGTTTTAATTTTACGAGTTTTCGACATTTTGCACCTATTTTTCATCTTGAACTTCACAGCTGGTAACTTAGGGCCGATACCCAATCTTCCGAGAAATGAAACCAATCGCTGCTCTTCCATCAACATCAACTGCAGCAGATTACGAGGAGAATTGTTTGGTCCTGCTCCTTATATCAAACAATGAAATTGGTTTTTATGACCTGTTTTATTGTTTGAGAATGCCACTCATTACTGACCTTAATGATGATTGCATGGTTGCATTGGTTTCTGGCCTTTTTAAATGTTGCCGTATTGGTAAAGTTTCGATAGTAGATAGAAGTGAACATGAAGAAGTGTAGAGAAGTGTAGATTCGGTATTTTGCTTAACCCTTTCAGGCCCAAATTTTTCTAAGCGGTATTACTCAGTAAATTAGATATATCCCCTTTTTCCATGATTAATAATGGAGAAATGACAAAAAAGTTGAAAAATATTTTTCGGGATGTTCTAGATCATCCAAACTGTCATTGAGTCCAGTAATTGCAATCTACAGTCACGGCACTAGATTTTTTTCGCCACTAGATGCTTGGATATATATTCAACCATATCCATAACATATTTCTAAAGACCAAGAGACATGGTCAGATGGTTATGTGATATCCTGGGTCATCCAAACCGTCATTGAGTTCAGAACTTGCGATCTACAACCACCACTTTAGCTTTTTTCGCCGCTCCAAGCTTGGATATGTATTCAACCATATCCATAACAAATTCATGAAGATCGGGAGACATGGTTTTGGGATGTCCTGAGTATGTATTCAAGAATATCCGTAACATATTCCAGAAGACCAGATCCTGGGTTACCCAAATTAGGTTCAGAACTTGAAATCTACAGCCACCGCTCTAGCTTTTTTCGTTGCCTAGCTTGGATTTGTATTCAACCATATCCATAATATATTTGTAACAAACAGGAGGCATGGTTAGATGGTTTTGGGATATCCTGGGTCATTCAAACCGTCCTTGAGTTCAGAACTTGTGATTCACATCCACGACACTAGCTTTTCTCGACACTAGAGGCTTGGATATGTATTCAAGCATGTCCATGACATATTCCAGAATACCAGGAGACACGGTTAGATAGTTTTGGGATATCCTGGGTTATCCAAACCGTCCTTGAATTCAAAACTTGCGATCTGCAGCCACAGCAGTAGATTTTTCAGGTAACCATAAGCATTTAAAAAACACTTGGTTACTTGGCCCGAGCAGCACAAGACAGACAAAAATAGTTGCAGCAACTTGATTGGGACTGATTCTGGTCACATATGAGTTGCAGTAGCTTATGTGGAACATGTGTGCTGCTAGGGTGGGGTTTTCGTCACTCAAAGCTCCAATATACCGGCATCAACATTTCAAAAGGGCGAAACTGCTTTTGTAAACAAGAGCTTCGCACGTCACTGGTCCTGAAACGTTTAGATGGTGCAGAATAGATATAAACTTTTTTACGATGTATATTGACCATCCAGGAGCTGTACTGCACATGATTAAATACAATTAGAAACTTTGTGTGACGAAAGAGCTATTTTGGCAGCAGTAGATTTCAAGTCTCGAAATCAAGGACACATTGGATAACTCAGAATATCCAAAAAATATCTGATGATATCCGTAGGCCTCCCAGAAGGTGTAATGCATGTAATTGAATTCATTTTGAAACTTTGAGTACCGAAAAGAGCTTCTAAGCAGCTGTCCCGAACTCAAGGACAGTTTGGATTGCTCAGAATATCTCGAAACTATCTTACAATATTTGTTGACCACCCAAGAGGTGTAATGGATATAATTGGATGCATATTTATTTTGACGCTAGAGCATCGGAAAAATGTTTTGACTTTGAACGAATTAACTGAATTAAAAATAAATTTAGAACACCAAAAGTTAAAAAATTATTATCTGCTTATTTATTCAAATTTTACATTTCTGGCTTTAGTGTCGTTGCCGTTGTAGAGTGTCGTTGCGATCCAATGAATTAGATACAAAATGTCTGATATGCTCTTATTAATGTGCCTTCCCAAATATGAACATCAATCAAAATTTAATGTAAATGACTGGCTGCAAACACTACTGAAGCGAATGAATTTTCTGCTGACGTCCCTCGCCAGATGGCGGTAGTGTACAAACGTCAAACACGATTTAACCTGATGGAAGCGCCATCAGTGGCCGATTGACCACCTACAAAAAATTAAATCCATCGTTCCATGAACTAGGGAGCATGTGTTGAGTGAGACGTATGTTTCTCTGTGCGAAAAGGATTAGGAATAATAATCCGTAATGTCGAATAAAAATAGTAGTTTATATTTGCCATGCTCAAAGGTACGTCATATTTTTTTTATGGTGAAACCATGCGATAATTTATATTGTATAGCGATTTAAAATATTTAATTGAATGTCATATTCAATTACATTGAACTCTCTCTCTTACTTGATATTGAAGGGACCATCAAGTTAGGGAGGTGTCGAGACAGAGAACACATTTATATTTTTCTTCCAACACTTTCAATAACATGAGAAACCATAAGGATCTTTTGACAGAATGCCATTTGGCTGAAAATTTAACATTGATTTTCTTATCAAGTGAAGTAAGGAGTGAGATGTTCGGACTGAAAAGAAAAAAGTAAGAATTGAGAAGTGAGAAATAAAATGTATGGAATCAGCATTTCTCACTTCTCACATTTTACTTTAAACTTCTCACTTTTCACTTCTCATTTTCACTTCTCACTTTGCAGCTCTTACTTCATAAATTTTTCATTTCTATTTTCTCTAGGAAATTAGGAACGAGGAGGAATTAAGCTAAAAAAATCCAATTTTCACCTCATTTTAGCTTCTCATCACGATAATAAAGATTAAAAAAAAACTTCTCACTACTTGATCCTCTTACTACTCAGTTATCACTTTTCACTTCTCACTACTCATTTTGTACTTCTCATTGCTCACCATTCACTTCGCACTTCCGATACTCACTTTTCACTTCTCACTTCGCATTTTCCACTTCTCACTTCTCGCTTCTTAATTCTCACTTTTCTATTCTCATTTTCACCTTTCACTTTTCACCTCTCACTTCTCAAACTTTTCACATCTAACTCCTGACCTCTCATTTTCACTTCTCACTTTACACTTCTTTCTTCTCGCTTCTCACGTTTCATTTTCTGTTTTTATTTTCCCACTTTTATTTTCTCACTTTTCGATTCTCACATCTTACTTCACAATTCTTACTTCGAATTTGTCACTTCTTATCTTCTACTTCTTACTTCTCACTTCTGTGTCAGAAGTCTTTACCTATTTCAAGTTTATTCTTCATTTCAATGAAAACAATTGTTACTCAATACAAGTTTGTTCAGAATTGTTTTATAAAATAATCGATAGCAATCCTACTTTCCTACTTTCCCGTCTTTTTCAACAAGTCACCGTGCAATACTAGGAAATACTCGACGGGGTGTTCCGTTCCTCAAACTGGAATTGAATCATTTGTTTGAATCATTTTACACAATTTTGAGAAAACAACAAAAAACTGTTTATAAACAATTTGACACAGAATCTTTCAATTTCTTCTATACAGATCAATTGCTTTTGGCAAAACTCAACACCCTGGGGCACTTCCAGTGCGAAAACTGTGAGCAGTACTCCAAAATTCCTCTTCAATTCAAAGAGCGTCCACATATCTCGGGTACTTATTCAAAAGGACGTATGTGATTTTGTAAACAAAAATTCAAACGTCGATTTGTCTAATCTGATGATACTCCCACACAATCCAACACCACCAACAGGTAGCCGAAGGCTTCAGCTACCTGTCTGTAGTGATGGTTTGCGTGGGAGTGCTATCAGTGCAAAATCACATACGTCCTTTTGAATAAGTACCCGAGATATGTACTTTCTCAAACAAACGAAAATTTTCTCATACACTCCTGAACAAAAAAAAATCATATTTTTCGCCAGAGTACAAATTTTTGGACGAGGATTCAGAATATATAAAAATTTCATTTTGGCCAAAAATATTACTTATGCAGATTCTCAAACAAACGGTTCAATTGTTTCAATACAGCTTAGAACGATGAATTCTTGTTCCGTAAAAACCAATTCCACCTTTTTGCGACAAGAAGAAGAACAACAGACGACAAGCAGTTAGAAGGACAACGAGGGCGTTATTTCCTCTTTTTCTCTTTTTTTTATTTGATACCGGGCAGACGCGTTGATTTAAAGATCCAAAAATAACAACTATACAGAAAAACTAACAAAATTTTGTGAAACTCCGCATGTAGTGCCAACAAGGGGGAATAGACATCTATTTTATTAGTAAAAATGACTATTTCTCCTTTAATAGTGTATTTACTAACGCTACTGTGGAACCCCGAATACGAGCGAAATTTTATCGGGTAACCCAACCCCGAGGGCGAAGTCGAAAGAAAAAGAAAGATGAGAGGGTGAAAAAGTCAGTCGGGAATAGACTATTAAGGTAGTGAGACGTGTTTCTTAAGTCGCCAACAACACCGACAAGCAAGCGAAAAAAGTCGCCATCTTTACCGCCAGGTTTGGCCGAAGTCCACGCTCCTAGAAGGTTGTGCCTAGGTAGCGACCGGCGGAGAAATACGAAGCTATCGCCCTCAGAGGATTTCCGTTGAACAGAAAAGAACGACATCGGACCAAGCGTTTGGTGTGGCCACCGAGCTCCGCGACAAAGCCGTTCGCCTTCCACCATTGTGAGGATCTGTTCTGCGTGGGCACGTGGCCGATTTCCACTTTTCCAAAAAACCGTAGTTCTTCCGTCATGGTTGGCTTCTCGTCGGTATAAGCTCGGAACCGACAACAGGTCGAGCCCGATTCCCATTTCAAGAACTCTGCTAACCTCTATCATCGCTGGCTTCGCGTCAGTACCTACCGGTGACCGATATCAGGTTGATCACAAACCCCGCCCGGCCTCTGCCACCCGGCAGGCCTCTTCCATCGCTGGCGTCCTTTCGGTACCTACCGGTAACCGACAGCAGATCGATCCCGAATCCCGACGACCATCTCAAGAACCCTGTAAGCCTTGCCATCGCTGGCGTCTCGTCGGTACAAGCCCGTAGCCGACACCAGGTCGAGCCCGATTCTCGTCCGAGGGCCAATTCAAGAACCCTGCTAACCTCTATCATCGCTGGCTTCGCATCAGTACCTACCGGTGTCCGATATCAGGTCGATCCCGAACCCCGCCCGGCCTCTGCCACCCTGTAGGCCTCTTCCATCGCTAGCGTCCTGTCGGTACCTGCCGGGGACCAACATCGGATCGATCCCGAACCCCGTCCGACCACCATCTCAAGAACCCTGCAACGTTTGCCATCGCTGGCGTCTCGTCGGTACCGATCGGTGCCCGATATCAGGTCGATCCCGAACCCCACCCGGCCTCGCCACCCTGCAGGCCTCTGCTATCGCTGGCGTCCCGCCGATACCAGCCCGTAATCGACTTCAGATCAAGCCCGAATCGCGTTCGACGACCATCTCAAGAACCTGACCGACTCTGGCCTGATACGGTGGCCACAGCAACGCCACCCGTCTGCAGAACATTCCTGAACAACACCGTGGCAAGCATCAAGGCGAAATTAGGTTCCAAAGATCGATCTCCTCATGTAAGCATGCCACCCATATGGGCCCCAATTCCTCAATCGGCAGCAACGTTTCTAACCCTAACCACTAACCCTATACAAGTAAGAGAATAAACATAAAGCTAAGATGAATTAAAACTTTCATTGTTTCTTTAATTAGCTAGTTAATTCCTTGCATGTCCGTCCGTACGTTGGTTCTTGTACCGTCCACTTCCAATTGTTGGTTTTCGTGTGTTCATTTGAGCAGGTTGGTGTCGACCCTGAGTGATTTGTCTCGGTGAGCTAGTTAGGGACGTTTGGACGTCCACTCTACAGACGTGTGGACGTCATGAAGAGTTACAATCCTCTGTTTGCCTTATACCGGGCCAACTCATTAATTAAATCCTCTCCTTCTCATGACTTGTTTTAAAGGAGGAAAAATGCTAGAAAAAAAGTAGTTTTCCGTAGCTTCTTCTTATTCTTCTTCTTATTGGCATTACATCCCCACACTGGGACAGAGCCGCCTCGCAGCTTAGTATTCATTAAGCACTTCCACAGTTATTAACTGCGAGGTTTCTAAGCCAGGTTACAATTTTTGCATTCGTATATCATGAGGCTAGCACGATGATACTTTTATGCCCTGGGGAAGTCGAGACAATTTCCAATCCGAAAATTGTCTAGACCGACACCGGGAATCGAACCAGCGTCTTACCGCACGGCTAAGGAGGGCCCTTTTCCGTAGCTTAAAGTAGTGGAAAACGAAAAAATAATAATTATTGATTGTTTTCATTACTTTCACTATTTTTAAACACAAATTTGATTGTATGTATAAGCAGTCTAATATAACTTTGAAGCGGTGTTAAATATAGTATAATTGTCATGCTTTGTAAATATTTTGATTTTGTGATTTATCGGTACCTGTTTCGAAATAATTTTGGGATAATGGCCTCTCGGGGTAATGGCTTCCAGGGTACTGTCATTCGGGGTAGTGGGTTCCCACATCTCACTATGAAAAATGAGTAGTGTGAAGTTAGACGTCTCACTACCCACTTCTCATTTCTTACAGTGAAAAGTGAGAAATGAGGAGTAAGAAGTGAGACGACTCCTCATTTCTTACTATTCACTGTAAAAAGTGTAAAGCGTGAAGTGAGTTGACATCTAACTTACTTCGCACTACTCATTTTTTACAGTGAGATGTGAGAAATGAGGAATAAGAAACAAGACGTCTTACTTCTCACTCCTCATTTCTCACTTCTCACTGTGAAAATAGAGTAGTGCGAAGTGAGTAGTCAGACGTCTCAATTTTCACCGTGCGAAGTGGGAAATAAGTATTGGGAAGTAAGACGTCTCACTTTTCACATCACATTTTTCACTTTGCAAATGACTCATTCGGCCAAATATCCTGCTCCGCCAAATGACCTATTCAGCCAAATGATCTGTTTAACCTAATAACCTATTCAGCCAAATGTCGTATTCGGGCAAATGTCATATTCGGCCAAATGACCTTTTCGGCCAAATGTTCTATTCGACCAAATAACCTATTCATACAACACTCATAAGATACGATATTAGGCCGTTTTATCTCTCAAACAAAAAATGTGAAACCAAGTAGACTATTAGGTGAACTGTACCAGTTTTGGCCATGTTCCTAATTTGGCCAATTTCTCGCATAACCCCAAAAATAAAGCAATTTTTGAGGGTTTTATTAGCTCTAACAGGAGATATATCTCTCATGCTTCTTCTGTGTTGAAACTGATTGATTTTTTTTGTTGAGTATATGCATTTTTCAGGGTTGGCCAAATTAAGCGCTAAGGTGGCCAAAACCGATACACTTACCCTAGTATGATTTTTGCAAAAGCCATATAAAAATACGTTTTGGGTCAGCTTTGAGCAAAAGATTAAGGTGATGAGGATAATTTGATCTTGGCAGCTAGGCCAATGATTTGCATCGTTAGAAATGCTTCGATTTTCAAATGATTTTTCGAAGAAAGGATAATCCTAATTAATACTATCACTTTAACGAACACTCCGGATCTTCTATAATAGTACGAGCTTTATACCTATTAATGTGCGCTTCATCTCTCCATGACATTGGATATATTATATATAATTTTAGACTATGGCAGGGTGTTGAAAAGATTACATCATTAAATGGTCAATATCAAACCACCCACAACTTGTATGAGCAGCTCCAAGCGGATTAGCTTTGGCATGAATTTTAAATACATCAATTTGTGTTTGTATATCGAAGAAATGAATAACGAATGAAGGATTTACCGGATTTAAATCATCCTTCAAGCGGTCTCCGCACTAAAACTTCATCTTCTGCTCTGTCTCACGCTTCATATGGATGCTCCTTTATGCTGCTCGTCACTAGCCTCAGAACCAGTAGGTATCATTTATGAAGTTTCAGCATCAGACGGCTCTATCTCGGGTTTATAGTCCTCCAGGGAGTTGAGGTTGATATGCATCCGTGCATCGATGCCGCAACCCAGAGTACCAACAACCGGATATGTATTTATTTAGAGCACCGAGACGGATCCGAGGATAATCCTTCAGGCGGGAGGTTCTGAGAGTATCACACACAGTACCATGGTAGATGCTTTGTAATTTATCATTTAATTTAATAGCTATAGCGAAGAAGGAGTACCGCATCCGTAACTCGTCAAAACTGATTTTCCTGTGTTCCTGGTAGGACGGAATCGCAGTAACTGCTTCCAAGTAGTACCTACCGGTAGAAAGTTATCTGTTTGTTTGGCTTTGCATCCTTCTAGCGTGACGAGATACGTTACAAACTGTTCAATTAAATATGCAAAGCTTCGGTGTTCCAAAACAAGCCAAGTTGACTTGGGTGAATGTTGATTTCCAACATTGTGTTTTACGCTTGATTTTTTTTGTGTCAGGGTAAACATTATTTTCCATCAGTAACCCTTTTTGAAGAATAAACTGTAATATAACTGTCATGTTGTTCTTCGACCATATCACAGTTTCTGTTCCATCGACTCACATCCACGAGCAGCGAATATCAATTAAGCACAACAGATGCATTCGGAAGTCTTTAAGAGCAAACACATCTCAAGGCCTAATTCATCTTCTTATTGTGACAAGCTCCGAATCACCTTCGTGGACCATATAGGCAAGTAACGAATAAAATTGATCGCCAACCAAGCTCTGGAGGCCAATTTTCGATAGAATTCATTCACCATCGAGTTACTATGGGAGGAAGCCACAGGAGATTTATATCAATTTGCCGTGATGGTGACCTGATAAGCAAACGAATCTCGTCAGCTTTCGTCTCCCATTGGGAAGATCCATTAATTACCTAACGCAAAAAATGGACATTTCCAACCCCCCTAAGTCACACTTTTTGTATGAAACATCTAAAAATTTTGTATGGATCGTCACACTTTGCTACATCCGCCATACCCCCCTCCCTAAGTGTTACGTAATTTGTGGACGCTCCCATTTGCTTCCGTTGGTCTTTTGGGAATAATTGCTGCTTCTCCATTCATTCGTTGAGTTTGATCGCCCACGCAGGAAGAGGGACGCGAAATGGGGTTTATTCTGTTGCTATCGCCCTGCGCCCTTTGATACGGTGATGACATTTTGCGAGAAAAGCCGCAGACCAAAAGTCACCATTGCCAAGTTAGGATGAAATAGAAGGCAAACCAGTAAAATGTGACAATGACACAATTAATTGAATGATATCAAAATAATTTGCGGAACTGCTATCTTCTAAAGGTTATATGTACATGCTCTTTAATTTGGTGAAAATTAATTCATCGATGATGACAAAATATGGTTTAATATGAATGCTTAAATCTATCTCAACTAAGTATCTTTGCCATACACACAACTTGTATATTTTTAAAAGGAAGATGAAGCAGAAACGCCATGTGTAACAGGTGGCAAAACCGTCCGCATTTTGTCACATTCTTATACTTTACTCGCAACTTTGCTGAGATATTCTTTTGAAACTTGTTTTTTTTCTTTATCGACTGGAGTTAATGGAGATAAGAAAAAACTTTTCTCTTGATGCACGCTTCAATGAAAAAGAAGTGGAATGGCCAGACATAAAAGCAGACCGTTCTTTAATTTTGAGCAACGTTTTGCCTTTTTCGTACAACAAAGTTGTACGAGGAAGGCTATCATTTCACTCCGAAAGCGAACTGTTTTATAGAAGGCTCATAGACCCATAGTGTTAACTATCAATCGACTCAGCTCGGCGAACTGAGCAAATATCTGCCTGTCCATGTATGCGTGTGTGCACAAATGTAATCAACTTTTTATATAGTAACCCTCAACTGATTTTCTCACAATGGATACGAAATGTGGTTGATCGCTATTGAATTTGATAACAATCGGTCATTGCATTCAAAAGTTATGAAGAAAATGGTGAACCAAACCGAAAAGGTTGGTGTCTTGGCTAAATGCAAGAAAGGCAGTGCCAGTACTAGGTGGTTTAATTTTGGTTCAATCAAAGTTAATTGCCTATTTCCGGGGATTAAACCACCCGACTTGGACGTTAATTTACAATGTTATGGAAACTCATATGTGAATATGTACGTTATGTGGAAGATATTGATTTGAAAAATGTATTGGAGGTAACCATTTTCCCTTCGATGGGACTCGAACCCATGACCCTACAGTACGCTAGACTGGTGCTTTAACCAACTAAGCTACGAAGGACCCCCGTCGGCCTTCGCAACCTAGCGGCTACTAAACGATTTAACGATTTAACGGTTTAATTTTGTTTTTATTTAAGTTGAATTGAAAACCATTCATTTGAAGAATGATTCAATATAGTTGTACGGTAACAAGCTTGTCAAGACTTTGCAATTTTCACGTTGGAAGTATTCTCAATTTTTCTGAGATTTTTTAAATTATTAAACGAACATTTTTATTTTGTCTGTCTGTCTGTCTGTCATTACAGTCATAATAGTTATAATAGTCATTAGAGTTGAAATGCGCCACCATATAAAATTTTCATTTCCATCCATAGAATAATGAGAAATCATTTCCATTACTTTTGTAGACATATCCCTAAACAAGCTACAAAAGAATCGTATCATGAAACAGTATGCAACGAAACCAAAAGCTTTTATACATATACGCAAGTAGCGCGATGCCTCGTGAAATTGCTGTCAGTAAGATTGTAGCACCGTTGTAGTACAGTTTTCTTGCCGCACCAAATGCTTGTAGCATCGCTTTCAATGTAGCCATGGCTGGTTGGTGTCTTGTATTATGCCTCTTTGTAAGCTTTTCTTTTGATTATTACACTTTTCATTTGCCGCCAGAATTGGTGCTTAATATTTCATACTTTACTCTAACAACGTTCATCTGCTGACTGAAGGAGTAAAACTATGTAAGAGAATTTTATTCAACTTTCGTTAAATTTGGTAGTTCTTCTTTTAATAAAAATTGAGTAAAATTTTCTTGGAAAATAGGAATTTACAATTCAAATCATTTATATAGAGTTAGGTCATTCAAATCATTTGATCTGAAGATCAGTATTAGTTGAATACAAGATAGGGTATCTGTTCCTATATCAATAACAATAAGCCAATGCGCATATGAAATGCATTTATTTCTCACCCAATAATCAAGAAACATGAGAATAATTATGCTCGGCTCACGTCATTTTTAATTGATAACAATTTGGTAACTTCAAAAATGAAATTGTTATCACAATTTAGAAGTATTTAGCTAAAAAACATTATCACTGCCATGCACCTATTTCAATAACATTCAAAAAAAAGTTAATCCTATGCCTGTACCTATATCAATAATACTGTTTCCAACATAAAATACGCACACTATTACTTGTGTGTATACGTAACGATATGATTGCAGTGATGCCGAATTCTTCAATGTTTTGTATTTGAGTTGAAATATAATTACAAAATTGCAGTTTTTGTTGTAGTTTTCCAACTTATCAGTTTAATTTTATGTTTGTCATAGCTTATCTCTTCGATATACCTTGTTTTACAAACGTAAGAGTTGAATTTCACAGTAAAAGTTCATTTAAGCATTTTTGAAATAAAAATCTAGGTCGGCAACCCTTGCCGATGCTGCAAGCCATGTAAATAGTTTGGAATACGGACAAGAATAATTTAGACGTTGTTCGAAATAAACCTATATCAAACTATAGGAAATCGCGTTAGTTTTTCAAGTATGATTATATTTATAGTGAAATTGTGATGTGCTCTATGTGTTGTGAAGTGTATTTTGAAAGGATTCATTCATTTTAGCTTGAAATTGAATGGAAAACAACGGCGTGAAATGAGATGAATCTGCTAGTAGCAATCGAGCAGTGCATCAAATCAACAGTTCAGAGGTAGGAAAGTGAAAATGAATGTGTTTTATAATTTTGTTTTTAATAATTTGAGTCTTGTGAACTAAAACATTACTCAAACGGAATTTTAAATAATATTCCAAAAATTGGAGAAGATGGTCTATTCATTATTGTGTACATACGATGTGAGAAATTGTTATCAAATTGATTTTTTATTTGGTTTATCGACGGTTGAGATTAATATACGGGCTGTTATTAATATGGGAACAGATACCCTATGTATAATAATGTTTAGAATACCGTTTGCGCCTAGATCTCTATTTCATATTTACAATTCTTTGTTTGAACTTCAAACTCTTTCTGCCTTTTGTTTTTTAGGCAAATTCATTGCTTATTGGTCGTCACATGTTCCAATCTCACATTTTCACGGGTTTCTTTTGACATAGAATTACGTCCTTCGGTAACATAGGGGGGTCATTCCAAAGTTTCAAATTTGAGACCGTCACGAAAAGAGGTCAGGAAGTACGAGCCAATAACTCAGCCGCTTTTCAACGGATTCCGGATATTTAGGTATGAATCGATCGGTAAATTCTCTAAGATGCTATACAACTATTGTAAACAATTGATTCAATGTATTTAACTATTGAAAAATTCCAGCCAATGTTGAATTTGCACTTTAACAGTAAATTACCTACATTTCGGCTATTAGCCATCCGGCATGAACATGCATAAAATGTTGATGATCAAATTTCGTATCCACTATTGCACTATACGCAAGTAAGTATCGCACTATACGTAATTCTACGTTCAATTTGCGGTCGTATCTTTCATACAACCCTCTACTTTTTCTTTTTTTTAATCTTTATTTAAGTGATTTTTTAATTTTAAAACTAAGTTCGTCACTGTTCACGGGTTATTGTTATTTAACTTTTATAGAAGGCTGCATGAGCGCGCAAGCCTTCGACAACATGGACTATGAGCGAAAACAGTGGGATATTTACTGGTTTATGTGGCAATAACGATAGGTGGATTGTTTTTTCTTATTCCCTGGTACAGAATCACTTGGGTCGCTTTTGATGGACAAACTGAAAATCTACGTCAGCCAAAAAATGATACGAAGGCTTATAATTGATGAGATCTGACTACTCTTTGCTTGGATTTAGCGGCAGAAGGAAAGGCTTGGACGGCAATTTCATTCGGAACGAGTATGGGATTCTGCTGCGGAGATATATTTCGTTGAAGAGTTGGGAACTCCAGCAGCATATGTACCGGAAGGTGCTAGCGTATAAGAACACTGCAAGGCACCAACAAAAAAAGCATCATAGAAATTTCGGTTAAGTTCCCGAGCATTTTCTTGACATCTTTGACATTTGCAGCAAATCTATTACAAAAGGTAGAAAGACAAAATTTCGAACGGATGAAAGGTCGAAAAGAAAACAAATTGAAAAGGACAAAAGGTCGAAAATTACAAAAGGCAAAACAAAAAGGAATAAGGAAGAAGAAAGAAGGCTGAAAGAAGAAGAAGAACGAAGAAAGGAAAAGGAAGAACGAAAGAAGAAAAAGGGGAAAAGGAAGAATGAAGAAGGTAGAAGGGAGAAGAAAAAAGGAAGAAGAAAAAAAAGGAATCAAGAAGACGTAAGAAGACAGAAGAAGGTAGAGAGATGGAGGATTAAGAAAGATAAAGGAGAATAAAAGAAGACGTAAGAAGGTAGAGCAAAGAGGGAATGAAGAAGAAAATGGGAGAAGGAACAAAGAAAAAGGGTACAGAAATAAGGAAGAAAGACGAAGGAAGAAGGCAGAAAAAGAGAAAAAAGGAAGAATACATAAGAAAGAAAAAGGGAGAAAGAAAAAAGAATAAATAATAAAAAAGACGTGAGAAGGAAGAAATAATGAGCAAATCATCAAACAAAAGATTGAAAAAAGTTAAAAATGAAGGATTGATATAGGAAATAATAGGAAAAAACAAAGAAAGAAAGATGAAGAAAAAAAGAGAAATAAGCAGAACGAAAGAAGAGGAAAGAAAAGGAGAAGATAAAGAAAGAAGGAAGGAGGAAAAAGAAAAAGAAGAGAAAAAAGGAGAAGGAAAGAAGAGGAAAGAAGGGAGAAAGATAAAGAAAGAAGGAAAAAGCAAAAAGTAAGAATAAAACAGGAATAATCAAGGAAAAAAAAGAAGATGGAAGAAAGAAGAAGAAAGAAGGAAGTCCAATTCGACCTTTTGTCCGTTGCGACTTTTTGTCCATTGCGACCTTTTGTCCCTTTCGATCCTTTATCATTTCAACCATTCGTGTATCGACCTTTGGTCTTTCGACGTTTTGTCCCTAACATATTTGCAGCATATCATAAATTTCACATAAATATAAAAATGGCCAGGCCTACCATACAGGCTTGAAAAAAGAAGATAATTCATAACTCACCGTTAATCAGATTATTGATTAATGAATGACATGTTCAGTGAAATGTTTTGAATTCACGAAAGGAGAAACGGGACAGCGACCATCAAGAATACCTTTATCGAATACCAATGTATTCCATTTTATTACTTTAATGAAAAGCTATTAATATTTGACTTGTGGTGCAGGCCATATTTTATAAAATGAGAAACGGTTGACTGACAATGTTCCCTAGAAAAAAGGTAAAACATATTCAACCGAAACGTCGCGCAATTTGAAATATAGCCGCTTTGATCAACTCATAGACTGAGAAAAACAGATGGGAAAAATCAGAAGCGAAGAAAAACCGTATAACTTTGTCTTGCCAGGTTACCATACCTTCTTACCGAGTACCTATCGTTTATGTTACTTGTTCAAGATAAATATGGTTTCAAGGATATTTTTGAAGTGTACTAAGCCCATTTAAGTCCGAGGATGGTAAAGGGTTCCATTAGCAAATTACATACATCTGATGTTGACTGAGAAGAAGTAATCCAAAACGCTTAACGTACGTTTAGTGGACGAGAGTCATTCAGCCGGAAGCCATTTGGCCAAACAATACGTTAGGTCAAAGGTCATCTAACCGATTTCCATTTAGCTGACTCGAACGTTAGGCCGAAACGGTTATTGAGTCGAAAACAAATTTACATAATAAGACGTTTAGCTGAAGAAGCGATTAATAATAATTGTGTGTTAGCCATCCCTAGATATAAATTAGCCCCCGTGATTTGAAAAGTTATTTAGCAATTTTTAGCATAAAGCATGATGAATAACTGAAAAAGTTTAGAAACAAAAGAGTTATCTCCCTTATTCACTCTATCATAATGAAATAAGTGGAAGATAAATGAGCTTGTTTCTCATTTCTGAGAAAGATTTACATCAGCGTCCGAGAAGGATTCCCATCAGAATCCGAGAAAAATTCTCATTGGAATCTCTAAAAATTCTCTATAAGGAATACCCTTTCCAAATAATTGAACTATTCTTACTGGTTGATTTGCTTCTGAATTTCTTCGGAATCGCTCCAAGATTTGTTTTAGAATCATTTGGTTATTTGCAGTGTTGGTAAAAACTCAAATTCTCAAATCTCATCCACGATTCAAATCAAGCGCGAGGCAAACCTCACCCGACTCATGGCCCAGAGAATCGTCCATGATCCGACTCGCGATTTGCATCATTGCGTGATTTTTGCGCGTTCTTTTTCGTTAAATTCATCGGAATAGCTTTCTTCACTTAAAACAATAGATAATGAATCCATACGTAAACATAAAATACGCTTCGATTGGGTATTGACACTATTTGGAGCGAAATCATTTTTTGGCGAATGAGCGAAACGATGTGATTCTGCGTGAAAAACTCATGCGCGATGCTCTCAATGCAGAATCGCAAGCGAGTCAGCACGCGTATGAGGCTTCGGTGAGTGAATTTTGAGCATGATTCTACAAACACTGGTTATTTGCTTCGGAATTCCTTTACGCTTTGTTTCAGAATCCTTCGACGATTTGCTCCGGAATCCCTTGAAGATTTAAATCGGAGTCTCTCGAGGTGTTTCCCATGAATCTCTCAATGATTTGCTTTGGAATGTCTCGACGATCGAAATTTGTTTCGCAATCCATCGGAGTTTCTCTATAATTTAGTTCGGAGTCCCTCGATGAATTGCTTCGAAATTCTTCACTCTAACTTTCACCTACTCTGTGACTGAGTAAAATTGTATTGCCGTCTCATTTCTTCCCACGGAAATTTTACTCAATTTCCGTCAAAAGCAGGATTACTCATAGTTTTGAGTTGTCCTGCTTTTGACGGAAATTGAGTAAAATTTTCGTGGGATAGAAAGAGAGAGCAATACAATTTTACTCAGCCACTGAGTAGGTGAAAGTTAGCGTGTTCAATGATTTGCTTTGGAATCGCTCAACTATTTGCTTCAACATCTCTGGAAGATTCTCTTCGGAATCTCTGAAGGATTAATTCGGAGTCCCTCGACGATTTGCATCGGGATCCCTTGACAGATTGCTCCGGAATCCTTCGACGATTTGCTTCTATATCCCTGGAACATTCACGTTGGAATTCCTAGAGGAATTCTGACGGAATCTCTGGAACATTCCTGTCGAAACAATTGGAATATTCCTGTCAGGATTTCTGGTATATTTCCGTTGGAATTCCTGGATGATGGAGAATTCCTAAAAGATTCTGATTGGAATCCCTGGAACATTCGCGTCGAAATCCCTGGAGGTTCCATTTGGTATGCTTGCTGGATTCCCGTCGAAAACTCTGAAGATCCCCATCGGAATCCCTGGAGGAAATTAACATTTTTTGTGGTAAAGAGATTTCTGTTATCATCGAATCCATCCGAATTGTGCTGCTCGGGATCGTCCTTTGAGTGTGCGGGACAAACCCGAGCGCTACTACACATAGACGCAACAGCCGTACGCTATCAGTTCGAGTCTTTCACTTCTGGTCAGAATGGGAGTTCGCGTTTGCTCGTTTTTTATATTGGACACAGAAGAGTTTGGTTCTGCATGTACAGTGAGAATAGTTTTCTAATCCCAAGAATGTTATTCAATTAACCCTTGTGTGGCCGGCTGGGAGTCATTGAGTCGTAGAATGAACATAAGATTGACAGAAAAAGATTAGTCCTTTTCTATGCAACTCAGGCTTTGAAATTAAGACAATAAAAATTGCTAAATTGTTGCAAAGAATAATTATTTCGACATATTTTTTTGACAATTTGTTACAGACATAGATTTCATCATTGTCGAGCTCCGCGAAATTTTGATTAAAATCAATTAAAAGATTTTTTTGCGGTACCATACGGAATTTGTTCCATTATTAATAACATGTTTCAATTATAACAATACTCGCAAAAGGAACTATTGCGACTTAATCTGTGTCGTTGAGAAGCAAAGCCATTTGTACTTCAATTCTTGCTTTTCGGTTGTTATTCACATGGGTACCTTCCAGAAGCAAGATGTAGCCCTACCACTACCTCAAGTAATTGTTCAAGAAAAGCACAAATAATAAGATCTAATCAGAGCTTAATCTGCTTAAAAATATAACAAAACTCCTCTTCTCGACTTCAGCAATTCATAACCAAAACCACCACCCACGGCACAACGTGTGAAAAGGGTAACTCAATTCCATCGTCTTATCTTTTCCAACAGATCGGTTGAAGTGCAGCTGAATGCGATCTGTTCTGTATGCATTTGGAATCCAACTAGACAGAAAGGTTACATCGGTCCCATGGGGTGGCGATCCAAACGCTTTCGTCACAGGGGCGAGCTTGTTCCACGACGAAAGAACCAGAAGCTACTTTGCATCTTGTCACAGCATCTTCATCACGAGTTTCTCGCCATCCACCTTCGTTGATCTTCATCTGGGGGATTTGGTGGAAAGATTTTCATTGTGGCATCACTGTGAAGATGACTGAAAACTAATCGTATTAAGTCGTGTCAAGAGGCTTTTCTGGGTGCTATGCTTTCGATATTCGTTTGAACTGTGAACTCAATGTATTCAATGCTCGTCACACGTCGTAAACTTATTTGTAATTTACGAGACTCTTCTGTATGTGTCTGAAAGGGCGATCATTTCTAATATCTTTGAATAGGTAGGTGGTGATGGTCGACATTTACATTGTAATCATCGCATGAATCAATAATGCCGACGCTACCACAAAAATTGCAGCAGAAGAAACGTGCCATACTTCAGTCACGACAATGGTGTCAACCACACTCAATGCATTTCTAACTATTTTCTTTTCCAAAAACGGTCTTTTATTCTGTTTGATGCTCCGTTGACACAAAATGCAAAATAAATGGACTAGGCTCATATATTAAAGATGGATCCAAGAACCAAACCAATTGATATTCTCCGATCGTTTACAAATTACATACACGGCATGTCATAATTTACATTTTAGAGATCACGAGCGCATGGAGACAGCTGTTGCTCGAGCAAACACGTGCTTGCCGACCGTGTTTGTAGTGTTACTACGAAAGTGCAAAGCAAAGTTCTGCCTCAGTTGGCATATGGAATAATTTGCTGCAAGTATCAGCTGCTCACGACATCATCATTGCCATGTATGCATCACCGTTCGCACATATCCTTCCGTTTTTTGTGTGTTTGTCGCTGGTTCAAAGTATAATGGAATGTAAATTATGATAACCTGTCTGCTAGCTTCGGTAAGGAACTTCCAGTTGCTCACTCGCTATTACAAGGCCTAATGAGTGATGGAAGAGGAGTCAAAATGATTATGGTGATGCCATTTGGTAGCAGGTGTGTCATATGACATCATCCAAGGTTGTTTGATTTTATGGAGTTGTGATTAGGTTTCAGAGATGATGATTGTTATGGACATTTTACAGGGACTCTAGCTACTGTTTATGATGTCTGCATGATAAAATTCGAATACAAATTGTTGAGAGGTATATTTGAATTTATTAGGAATATAAAAATTTGAAGAAATTGAAATAAAGCAAAAAATTCCATAAAAATTGAAAAGATTGTTCCGTGAAAATTGATGCCATGTAGAAATTGAGAAGAGCCTCACAGGGAAATTCAAAAGAACTTAAATACTTCCTTCATAACATATCTGCTTCCACGTCAAACACCTGATCTCTTCCAAACATCAGGAGTTTCACACATCCAACAGCTTGCACCATTTTGATGGTCAGAGCCAGATTCCTCTCATAATTGCGTTTTTCCTCACTTCCACATTTCATCGTCTCGATTTGGCGACATTTTTCTCCCATATGAAAAAAGCACTCACATATCACCTGTTGCGCGGTCCGTCGCTCGAATTTCGCACAGTCATAAAATCCCTTTCTTCTCGACAAACTTGGAATTGGGACCGCAGCATCTTGCCCTGACCATAGGCACAAAACCAGCGCCGACCAATGTTGTCCAACAACGCACCCATAAACGTCAATCGCCATGTCTTTATCATCACCGTCGCATCTCAATGAGCTTCATCATCACATCGCCGGACTCGTCATTGCTTGCCGCAGATCGGATCGGTATCGATCGCCCTTTTCCACCTTGCACATGATCAGCATTACTCGGGGCCCGCTGAATGTTGCTTTCGTAGCTCCGGCTGTCATTCACCAATAAGGAAGAAAACAGCCACCCGAACATCGTGATCTTGATAAGCCTCCCCTGAGAGCATGTTTTGGCTAAAAGACGACGATCGCGCTGCAAAGGCGGCGATGATTGGACCGCTATTCGCGGAAACAGGTCCGCCGCGCGATATCCAGCTGGTTTCTGCCGAAGACGATAGGCGAGGAAGCCTCGGATTCGGACGATGCGATGAGCAGAAAACGACTGCTAAATAGTCAGTTGCGATTAAGGGTCACTGTTTGGTCAATTAGTAACCTTTTTGGGAGATCGTTCGTCCGATGCGGCTGCGGCGGCGCTGTCACATGGGAACCATTATGAAATCACCGTGCAAGGCTGGCTGAGCTAACCTTTTTCGTAGTTCACTTTCTCGTGGGGAAGTAATTATGCATTTTTTCCTTTTTTTTCTTTCAAAGCCTAGACCGATAGACTGTGTGATCACTTCAGAAATAAACTTCTGATCGATGACTGAACAGATCATATTTTTCAGGTTGCATAAAAATGTTAGACATAATCGGAATCGGAGGACACGCAACGAAAACCCATTGAAAAATGAAAATAATGTTGTATTATTCAAGTTGGGAAATTTGAGCATTACTTTATTTATTAATAACATGATTTCCCGAAATCATTTAGTAAATCAAACATGATTTCAGTTGATTGAAAGGAATCGTATATGCCCATTACAAAACGAGCTTTCATTGATTGTCAATCGGCAATATTCATTAAGAAAGAGAACAACTTCAGACGATTCATGTGTTTGATTCACTATGCTTCTTTCGCACACCTGAAAGCTTTCAAACCGTAGGAAAAGCGCAAAGGTAATAAAGATGTGATGGTTGATGTTCACTCAATACTGACACTATTTTCATCATCTTGAGGGTGAACTCCATGTCGTAGTATTAATTCCTAAAGCTTCATTAACATAGCCGAACACATGCGCTATTCGCTACCTTCATATTACGTGTAGTCGGTATCTGGACGAAGACTTGGCAGCATACTGTTCACTGTTGTAGTAGCGCAACCGGACGGTTTATGTTTGAGTTGTGTTTTGGCTTGTTCACCGGTCAAAACAGAATTGAAAGACCAATCCAACAAACCCGGTCTCAGTCGGGAGCAAACGAGGGTCTGTTTTGTTTACAGCCCAGTGCGTTGAACTTGTTCAACAAACGAAAAATAAACGAGTTTACACGCTTCTGGTACTTGCCTTTCTGATTTATTTTAGGACTACCTTGCAGCAGCCAGCGATGAGAAAATAGATGACCCAATTTCGGTAATTATAATGGTGGTCATTGTTTACCTGAAGCCAATCGATTTTTATTTTATCAAGAAGACAAGAAGACAAGAAGACAAGAAGACAAGAAGACAAGAAGACAAGAAGACAAGAAGACAAGAAGACAAGAAGACAAGAAGACAAGAAGACAAGAAGACAAGAAGACAAGAAGACAAGAAGACAAGAAGACAAGAAGACAAGAAGACAAGAAGACAAGAAGACAAGAAGACAAGAAGACAAGAAGACAAGAAGACAAGAAGACAAGAAGACAAGAAGACAAGAAGACAAGAAGACAAGAAGACAAGAAGACAAGAAGACAAGAAGATAAGAAGACAAGAAGACAAGAAGACAAGAAGACAAGAAGACAAGAAGACAAGAAGACAAGAAGACAAGAAAACAAGAAGACAAGAAGACAAGAAGACAAGAAGACAAGAAGACAAGAAGACAAGAAGACAAGAAGACAAGAAGACAAGAAGACAAGAAGACAGGAAGACAAGAAGACAAGAAGACAAAAAGACAAGAAGACAAGAAGACAAGAAGACAAGAAGACAAGAAGACAAGAAGACAAGAAGACAAGAACACAAGAAGACAAGGAAACTCAAGAAATTAAAGATCAGCGGCTATACAAATTATTAAAAACGGCGCGTACTTCTAGTTTCCACCAAATTTTAGGGCTTGTATTGTATTTCTATTAGACTGCAAGTTTGTGCTGCAATGCAGGTAAGATATTGACGGATTGTATTATTGCCCAATCATCATGTCAAGAGCAACGAAATCATCAAGTCAACCGATCGGAAGAAAATATTATAAGTCGACTTACATCATATTATGTCACATTTGTTAATCATTGTCCCCTAGTCGATCAATTGTCTGCTCTGATCATTCTCACATTCCGACCAACTTACTGCCATGTCCCAATTCCTCCGAGCCTACATCTTATTATAATCCGGGATCATATCCGAGATCTGATCTGATCTGTGCGCCCCGAAGCTGCATTGACAAATATTATTAATTCGCAACCGTTGAATTTATTTCCTTTGGATTATAAAACCGCAAAAACCAAACGCTTTTAGTGCGCCCCGAACAAGATTGGCGCACTCCGCTGTGGGCAACTCACGATGTGACCGACAACGGCTGGCGTCGCTGTCGACGGTGATCTTTCCACCTTCCTGCACATGGAGGGTTCGGTTATTTGGCGAAGCGACGGCTCCAGACTGCGAGTTTCGCCCGAAGTCATTTGAAATTTTAATTTAATTTGTTCCAAATGCAGCTCAATGCTAATTGGTGCGATTTTAGTTTTTTTTAGATACAGTCATGCTTGCCACGATCAATAGGTTGTATTGTAATATGCGATTTGAATCGATTGCAGAATCATGCATTATGATGAAAGATTATAAAAAATATTAGCTCCATAAGTGTTTCTGGCAAATATGTCTTGACTTAAGCACAAAAGCAAATATACTACTATTATAATACCAATATAGTCCACTCTGGCTGATTTCAAAAGACAGTACATTTGCGGCGTAGTGTCAGAAAGGGTTAGCAATGTAATGAAGATCATTCTAATGGGGTGTTAAAATGTATGCTGCAATATGGAGTTTGACATTTAGAAACAATAAAATGATTTATACATCCCATTTTAACTTTTGACTTTAAAAATACAAATTTTATTTCTTAACATCAATTCGTTAAAAATTCTGATAGAGTACTTGGATTATGGCTTTAAACGGTTTAGTCTTGGTACCCTGCCTCAAATTGTACCCAGGACAATTATGAGGGAATTCCATGGAAAAGGTTAGACTACTGAATGGAGAAATGTACATGTTGCAAAAAGCATCTCCACTTTCTGAAGAGGAGAGAGGCGAAGCTGTTCAGCGAACAGTTTCAACTTGCTTTGATGTCACATTCGTTATAACTCTGGGCATTATCTGTCCACATGATTTCGATACTTGTTCAACCAATTCTATTTGGAGCGAACTTGTTTTTTTAAGCGGCACACTAGAAATGTGTCCAGCCCATCGTATATTTCCAACGTTTGTCATATATTGAGTACATAATCCAGTATTTTTAAAAACCTTTTTTTAATGATGTCTAATAAAATAAGTTCAATAACTAGGCCTTTGACATGGATTTGTTTGCGAAAGCAGTTTGATTTCAGCGCAATCTGTTGAATCTGAGTGAGTTGTTTGCAGTATTAACTCGGGCCTGTGATGTAACTATGGCAAGAAAGGTACAGCCATGGCATGCTTACCGTCCAATCTACTGGTGGAATAGCATGATCGCTGAACTCCGTCGCAGCTGTATTCGAGCAGAAAGTAGGATAGGAAGAGCCTACAACGATATTTAAAAAGAAGATCACAGACCTATATTTCGTGGATTCGTGAGCTGCAAGAAATAACTCTCGAACAACATTCGAAAGCTATAAAGGTGACGAGTGTTTTTCGTTCGACTTGAGTCGTTTTTCAGTGTGCTATCGAGTTTCCATAATGTCAAAACATCTCGTTATTCTTGTACTTCCTCGAGCAAACTTGAACGATGAGTCGTTTTCGAGATCGAATCGAAACCCGTAATGCCAAACATGTTCGACTCGATAGAATTACGTTCGAATCGAGATGCACAATGCCACCCCTGGTGATCTCACATAACGAACTATCGGTTAATTTTCAATTCTACCAGTTAATGCTAAAATAGTCAATTCATTTAATTAGCTTTCATCTAAACAGATAACACTGAATCAATCCTGTCCCGTCCGGCATCTTTGCATCATGACCTGCCAATCGTATCCTTCCAGTCACGACCACGTCATTTTTCTAGCGGGCGTACAGTTTTGCCGCCTTGGCAAATGTTCAGCCGACAATGTCCATGCCATCTACGAAAAAATTAATTGAATGAATCTGTTGACTGAATTACATCTTGCCCCGGTAATTCAATCTTGCTCCTCGTATGACACCTTCTAGCACTTGTTGAATAACAGGCACAAAATCCATCACCTTCTCTTGGCCCACGGCGACATTTAAACGAACTGGAGTATTCACCCGCAGTCTTCACACAGTTTCGCACACCATCCACCGTTGCTATGATCAGTATGGTATGCTTCCCAGGAAAGCTGTTCTCGTCATAGATGGTGCGTTGGGACCTGGTATTCACGGCATTTTTGAAGAATTTGCCGTACAGTAGAGATCTGGCCCGTTGTCAAGCGACCTTCAGCGAAGCCGGCTTGTTAACTTCTCATGAACTATTGGTGACAGACGACGAAGATGGTCTGGGATATCACTTTGTAGGCGACATTACGGATGGTGACCGCACGAATATTCTCACACTCCAGCTTGTCGCCTTTCTTATAGATGTGGTATATGACCTATGGGCTCTTCCTTCCAGTCCTCCGGTGGTTCCATCGTGATGAGCTCAGCTCTTAAACCATCCTTACCAGCCTTATTAGTCGTTAGCTATTGGATGGCAACTCTTCCGATGGTCCGTCAAGATGCTCCCATATATTTATCCTTACACATCTCAGCTCGCGGCACGAAGCCTTTGCGGGATGCGTTGAGCTTCTGATACAACTTCCAGGCGGCGTGTCTTCTTCTGAAAAAGGCGAGTCTGCTGTCATCGTTTCCATCTATAACGTTCCTGTGTTGGCTGTAGGCTGTGTTGGAAGTAGGTGCTGCGAATGGCCATATTCTTGGAGACTGCGATATCAATTAGTGGTATGCCGGATAAAATAGTCAAGTTGAAGGTATATGGCAGAAATGGAAACGGTATGGAGTCCATTTCTTGTTTCTACGACAGCTAGAATCTGAGAAATATAAAGAAAGATGCAAAGTAGGAGAATGAATTACCCGAAGGCAATCAGCCTAAAACTTGACTAAATCCAGTGCCAGGTATCCTAAATAAGGTTCTGGAAAAAGCGATCCAGGCACTATTTCCACGTTGCAGAAGTGCATAGACGATGTTGTCAAGGTAAAACTACTGGCCAGCGTATCTACGTCGGCACTTCAATACGGCGCTTCCGTCCGGACGACTGCAGGTCGTAAAAGCTATTCATTTTTGTTCTTGTAGTAGTATCAGGTATCAGGTATCAGAACGTCGGCTCAGGCGGCACGTTCCCCTCCATATGGGGGATTTGTGCCTCGCATTTATATAGCCTTTCTCATCATTTACCCGCAGGGAAAGGGAGGAAATTGGACTATACGGGAGAATAAAGGAAAGGAGCGGGGAAAATGTGAAGGTGTAAAGCACCTCAAGAGGGCATAATATCATTCAAAAGTGGGATTAAACTAGACATAACAAGTCTATGTTATAAAAAAAAACAATACAATTCAAATTGTACATTTGTTACACAGCAAAAGATTCATATTACTGATGACATTATTGCGTAATGACATATAGTAATAGAAAGTCTTTAAAAAAAGGCTCATATTTAGTGCAGCACATGTGTTTTGAGGAATTAGATTTTTCGTGTTTAAAATATTTGAGAACCCAATATCTAGACAAAATTCCTGATACGAGGGGTTTTTTAAAAGCATGACGACTTATAAGATTTCACATATGTATAGGTATAAAGAATCGGATAATAATAAAAAAACGAAGGTAATTATACTTAATGATATTATTGTCATAATTCATAATCATTTATTTAAATTCAAATAGTTCAGTAATTCGTATTCAAACCGACAGTACAAATCATTGTCGATTGCTTCACATTTGTCATTTCATAGTGATCGTTTATTCTGTTTCGATATTTTTTGCCGCCACTGATAGGAATACTTGGGAGAAAGCGTAAAATATTTTACATCGCTGTGACTCAATCGCTGCAACAGAACCCTCGTCAATTTCCATTATTATTGTATGCCTACCACCATGCGATGGAAGCACTCGTAAGATACGCCAGTAATTAATGGACAAGTTTGGGTTCTGGCGAGCAATGGTACGTAATATAAAGTATTTAGCGTTTTTCCCAAGTCGAGGCACAGTTGGCACCGAAAAGATGACTCGTCGCAAAGGACAGATTTTCACATATGGTAACACTTCGAGATCGGAGATGATTTCTAGACCAACATTTGAAAAGGGCGTAACAGCCAAAATTCAATCGCTCCCGTTTTTCGTCTAAGTAGATAGCTATGTATGTAGACAAGGAATCCAAAAGAATAAATTTTGGCTGTTACGCCCTTTTCAAATGTTGGTCTAGATTTGATGTTCGCATATCTGGTGAAGCGCCGTTTTCAACCATTCCATAGACACTTCGTCTCGTGCGTAGAACCAACCAATGCCCATTTTGTATCCAGAGCCAAAGAACCTTGGAAATGGGACGTCATTCGGTAGGCCACTCTGGATATCGGACAGTGCCAAACAAACCGATTCAAAATATTGTTGATCAACGTCCGAATTTTTCCGTTTAAAAGCCAGTTTCAAATCTAAGTTTTCCACTCGAGTTTTTTTCCCCTCACTAGAGGCTGGAGACTCAGCAGGCCGTTTAGTTTTTTCCTTGCCTGGGGCCGCTGCAGAATTGCCAGGCGACATCAAAAGGCGATACTCAGCTTCGAATTCATCGTTATCCTAAGAATAAAGATACAATAATGTACAACCGTGCATTTAAATCCTGATATAATACATAACTTAAAATGTTTTAGTACTTACCAGCATGGTGTAAATAGATGGTAGATTTTTAATAGACACTATATCGCGATCACTGACCGAAAAGATTTTTTTTCCTATTAGCACTTAACTGAAGAGGCAAATCAAACGTGGTCGGTTACAAATATGATGATGAGCTTTCTATCCAACAAGGTACAAAGCGATACGAATAACGAAATGGTGATGAGCGAGTATTACAATAGTGCACCCACAAAGAAAAACGTGGTAGCATTTTTATACAATACAATGAATATCACTCTACCGTCGACGATCCTATAGCTACACAATATAAACACGATATACGCATATAGAACTGTGAAGCAAAGATATCAGGAAGACAGGTGAAAACTGTTATACACGAGATCTCAGATGAGTACCTGAACAAATTGTCATGCAAGAGCCACGATTTAGGTAATAATTTGAATAATTTTTCATAAACGTATCATTCTGAAGTCACATAACCAGAAATATAAGCCCATTACCGATTTTGCAAATTACAAACATACGAATTACCACATGCACCAGGTGACCTAAACCAGAGGTGAGTTGATCCCATTAGAGGTGCATCCACTACGATTGAACTAAAGGAGTATTTGTCACATATATATTGAAGTGTTTCACATATTTACATATATATCACACATATCAGCAGTACAAATGTATTGAACACTTCAGAACATATCAAGATTTTAGAAATCCTTCTATTTATCTTTTATAAAGTAAATTTATGCACATCACTTATTTAGAGCATGAGAGAATTATCTTAAGTTATTGTCACTACACAATTCACTATTTTATAAAAGCCATTTCACGAGAATTTTATTGGAAAAAAGCACTAGCTAGTAGTATTGTACTACCTCCAACCGTTGCACAGTGGAGTAGTCTATAACGTTCCTGTGTTGGCTGTAGGCTGTGTTGGAAGTAGGTGCTGCGAATGGCCATATTCTTGGAGACTGCGATATCAATTAGTGGTATGCCGGATAAAATAGTCAAGTTGAAGGTATATGGCAGAAATGGAAACGGTATGGAGTCCATTTCTTGGTTCTACGACAGCTAGAATCTGAGAAATATAAAGAAAGATGCAAAGTAGGAGAGTGAATAACCCGAAGGCAATCAGCGTAAAACTTGCCTAAATCCAGTGGCAGGTATCCTAAATAAGGTTGTGGGAAAAGCGATCCAGGCACTATTTCCACGTTGCAGAAGTGCATAGACGATGTTGTCAAGGTAAAACTACTGGCCAGCGTATCTACGTCGGTACTTCAATACGGCGCTTCCGTCTGGACGACTGCAGGTCGTAAAAGCTATTCATTTTTGTTCTTGTAGTAGTAGTAGTAGTAGTAGTAGTAGTAGTAGTAGTAGTAGTAGTAGTAGTAGTAGTAGTAGTAGTAGTAGTAGTAGTAGTAGTAGTAGTAGTAGTAGTAGTAGTAGTAGTAGTAGTAGTAGTAGTAGTAGTAGTAGTAGTAGTAGTAGTAGTAGTAGTAGTAGTAGTAGTAGTAGTCGTAGTGGTAGTAGTAGTAGTGGTGGTGGTGGGAGTAGTGGTGGTGGTGGTAGTAGTGGTAGTAGGTGGTGGTGGTGGTGGTAGGTGATGGTGGTGGTGGTGGTGGTGGTGGTGGTGGTGGTGGTGGTGGTGGTGGTGGTGGTGGTGGTGGTGGTGGTGGTGGTGGTGGTGGTGGTGGTGGTGGTGGTGGTGGTGGTGGTGGTGGTGGTGGTGGTGGTGGTGGTGGTGGTGGTGGTGGTGGTGGTGGTGGTGGTGGTGGTGGTGGTGGTGGTGGTGGTGGTGGTGGTGGTGGTGGTGGTGGTGGTGGTGGTGGTGGTGGTGGTGGTGGTGGTGGTGGTGGTGGTGGTGGTGGTGGTGGTGGTGGTGGTGGTGGTGGTGGTGGTGGTGGTGGTGGTGGTGGTGGTGGTGGTGGTGGTGGTGGTGGTGGTGGTGGTGGTGGTGGTGGTGGTGGTGGTGGTGGTGGTGGTGGTGGTGGTGGTGGTGGTGGTGGTGATGGTGGTGGTGGTGGTGTAATGGTGGTGGTGATAGGTGGTGGTGGTGGTGGTGGTGGTAGTGGTAATAGTAGTAGTATGTGGTGGTGGTAATAGGTAATGTAGTGGTAGTGGTAGTAATAGTAATGGTAGTAGTAGTAGTAGTAGTAGTAGTAGTAGTAGTAGTAGTAGTAGTAGTAGTAGTAGTAGTAGTAGTAGTAGTAGTAGTAGTAGTAGTAGTAGTAGTAGTAGTAGTAGTAGTAGTAGTAGTATAGTAGTAGTGATCTCAAAGAAATGGTAGCCCTGTATTACACCCCTTTTGTTGGACATATACGATGGGCTGGACACATTTCTAGTGTGCCGCTTAGAAAAACAAGTTTGCTCCAAATAGAATTGGTTGAACAAGTATCGAAATCATGTGGACAGATGATGCCCAGAGTTATAACGAGTGTGACATCAAAGCAAGTTGAAACTGTTCGCTGAGCAGCTTTAATTATAGTTATAACCCTCGCCTCCCTCTTCTTCAGAAAGTGGTGATGCCTTTTCCAACATGTACATTAATCAGTAGTCTAACCTTTTCTATGGAATTCCCTCATTACTCCACTAGAGGCAGGTCACCAAGACTAGACCGTTTAAAGCCATCTAGGTTTATGTGAAGGAACTGGAAAAACCATACAAAAGCTTCGAATAACCACATTTTACTCGCTACATAACTTTTTTCTCCCAGCATGTACAACTTTGACCCCATAGCCACTTTTTCTTGTTTTTTCGAGATCTTTCAACTAAGGTATGGGTCAACTGTGTACACCGATGGCCCACAGTCCATACATTTTTGCCCATTCTCCTTTGTTTGATTGGATGGAATCACTCGCAGCAACCAAGCTGTGCTGCTGTGTTCGCTCCGCTGCATCATCTTGTTCAACCGCTCTTTCTTCTTCTTCTTATTGGTATTACATCCCCACACTGGGACAGAGCCGCCTCGCAGCTTAGCTTAGTTAGCACATCCACAGTTATTAACTGCGAGGTTTCTAAGCCAGGTTACCATTTTTGCATTCGTATATCATGAGGCTATCACGATGATACTTTTATGCCCAGGGAAGTCAAAAAAGTTTCCAAACCGAAAATTTCCTAGACCGGCACCAGGAATCGAACCCGAGCAAAGCTTGAAATCAAATTGAAATCAAAATTTGCTGTCATGATGTCAATTATTTGATTACTTCAGTTGATCTCGTTTTGTATAGATTAACAGTTAACACAGCAATGTTGCTGTCAATGAAATCAACATGATTACTAAATTTGATATCATAAGATTCTTTATTTGATAACAGAATGAGTATTCAATTAGATTATTTTTATGAGCATTCATAGCTACATTAGCATATTTTGTTTGCAGATTGCCTTTCATCTTCGTTAAACACACTTTCGATAATCGACAGCATAATTTGATGTAAAGCTGCTATCATTATGATAACTGAGGAATGCATATTGAAAACATGTTGCGATATCAATTTGTATTAACTAACAATTGACATCAAATTTTGTTTTCAATATAATCTCAACAGTAGCCGCGCGTCTTACCGCACGGCTAAGGAGGGCCCCCGCTCTTTGCGGAATCTTTGCTCTCAACCGCTCTTTGTGGAATCCCGATCAAAATGGCTCTTGTATTCAATAAATTAAGCCCGTAAATTTTAATGAATGCAAACACTAACAGAAACCAAGCTTCCACGCCAAACGCCGATGTCACCGAAACAGTCCATTTTCGCAATTAAACCTTTCTGTTCAGAAAATGCTAGTCAATTTTCTTTTCCCAATGCGCTTTCCCAATAATGTAATAAAAGCAACGCCACTACCGACACGGGATCTCAACAGTGCTATTGATTGACTATAAACAACCCTTGCTGTCAAAATGCTGGTTCGATTAGGTTGAATGATCTGCAGCAACAAATGCGATGGATTTCCGTTGAAAATGTTACCAGCGCCTCCGTGATGCCGTGTCCGCTCCGCTGCGATCGCTTTGATGCGTCCGCTCTTCGTGAAATCTTGTTCAAACTGAGGATTAGATTCAAATTCGCAAGTGATTGATTTTTGATGTCTGTGCTAGTGATGCATGTACGTGATTGGTTGGTTTACCTGTTTCTAAACTTTTTATCAATTTGCGAAAATAAATAGTTTAAAATCAGTATTTTCATATAAATGCAAAGAAGCGTTGTCTCATCCTTGATCGAATGCTCAAAAAAAAAAAAATGAAAATTCATCGAGAAACGGCTGAGATATTAAAGTTTAAAGTCTATCATACTTTCGTTATGGTCCCTGATTTTCGCAATCGTAAAGTGTACCCCAATATAGAAAAGACAGACGTAGTCCTACGTCAAAAGTGAAACGTTTCACTTCTCTCTACTTATTTC
The DNA here is from genome assembly GCF_024139115.2 of Armigeres subalbatus. Lineage (NCBI taxonomy): Eukaryota > Metazoa > Arthropoda > Insecta > Diptera > Culicidae > Armigeres > Armigeres subalbatus. The sequence goes on from NC_085140.1 coordinate 448,137,356, forward strand.
CTATTTCTCACTGTGGAAAGTGAGTAGTGAGAAGTCTCACTTCTCACTGTAAAAAGTGAGTAGTGTGAAGTGAGAAGTGAGACGCCTCACTACTCTCTTTTTACAGTGAGAAGTGGGAGATAAGTAGAGTGAGACGTCTCACTTCTCACACTTAATTTCTCACTTTTCAAATGACCCATTCTGCCAAATGTTCTGCTAGGTCAAATCACATGTTCGGTCAAATAATCTGTTTGGCCAAATAACCTATTCGGCAATATGTCCTATTCGGCCAAATGTCCTATTCGGGCTAAATGTCTTATTCGGTCAAATGTCCTATTCGGCCATATGTCCTATTCGGTAAAATGTCCTATTCGGTCAAATGTCATATTCGGCCATATGTCCTATTCGGCCAAATGTCCTATTCGGCCAAATGTCCTGTTTGATCAAATGACCTATTCGGTCAATTGTCCTATTTGGTCAATTGTCCTATTCGGTCAAATGTCCTTTTCGGTCAAATGCCCTATTCGGCCATATGTCCTATTCGGCCAAATGTCCTATTCGATCAAATGTCCTATTCGGTCAAATGTCCTATTCGGTCAAATGTCCTGTTCGACCAAATGTTCTATTCGGAAAAATGTGTTATTCGGTCAAATGTCATATTCGGCCAATTATCCTTCCGCCTAATGGTCTGTTCCACCAAATGTCCTATTTGGCCAAACAATTTCGGCCTAGTTGGCTTCGGCCAAATGGCATTTGGCCTAACGGTATTCGGTCAAAAGGCTCTTCCTCCAATGCTGGAATGCAATATTCCTGTATCGACCATACTTAAGCAATATAGGGGAACGGTTCGGCACTTCATCCCATAGCTCATATTTCCATCCCATCAAAACCAAAGCAATGAAAAGGAATTTGATTTGTTTCTTATTTGTGTGATTTTTTTCACCAGTGAGCACGCGTGTTAGCAAAAAGAAGCGACGAGATTGGTGCTGTATTTCTTTGTTTTGCGATGAGATGAATATATGTGCAGTGAGATGGAAATCGGAACAGTTCCCCTATAATGTTTCAATTGTTTATGAGTAATGCAAGTTATAGCAGAAACGTTTCATAAAACGAATATTATTTGCTTTATGAATAACTAGCTGACCCGGCGAACTTTGTCTCTCCCAAAACTGATCAATTTTCTGATATAATTTTTACGTACACAATTTAGTCTAAAAAACAAACCGGTTATTCAAAATATTTTTTCCTTTTTTTGACATTTTTATCATGACACTTTTCGAATTAATTTAGTAGCCAAACCAAAATTAACACAAATCGATCTTTCCGTTATCTGATGATAATGTCAACTTAGATGACATGATTTGAAACTACCATACAAAATGCACGACGAAAAAAATTGACAATCAAAATCCTATCTCTCCGATGAAATGGTATCGGTGAGATAGGATTTTGATTGTCAATTTTTTTCAACTTCATCGTAAATAAAAGAAGGAAAGGGATATAAATTAGCAAAAATCGTGCTGTCTATTCTTGAGTGATGCGCGGTCGTACAAATGCCAACATTGTTTTATATGTATGGGGCCGTACACATATTACGTAAGCGGGGAGGGGGGGTCTGTTGTTTTCTTACGCGCCATATAAATAAAAAATCATTTGTATGGGAAAAATATTAAACGAGGGGAGGGGGGGGTCGAAAAACCCAGAAAAATTGCTTACGTAATAAGTGTACGTAAAAAAAAATATGTATGGGTTAATCGACTTCGTCAGTAGATGGGAATAACCAGCGCGGAGGGGAAACATTAATTTTCAGTACAAAACGTAAACAAACTGTGAAGGGTGAGAAATGATAAGCGAATAGTTAGACGTCCCACTTAGCACTACTCACTTTTCACAATGAGAAGTAAAAAATGAGGAGTAAGCAGTGAGAAATGTCTAAATGTACTATTCGGCCAAATGTCCTATGCGGCAAAATGTCTTATTCGGCCAAATATCCTTTTCGGTCAAATTTCCTAATTGGACAAATAACATATTCGGCTGTATGACTCTTACGGCAAATGAATTTCGACCTAATGGTCTGTTCGGCAACTAGTATATTCGGCCAAACAACTTTCGGCCTAGTGATGGCATGGCATGGCATTTGGCCGAGCGGTATTGGACCAAACGGCCCTTCTCCTTCCGAAAGACGATTGTACGCTTGATTCCAGATGCCAGCCCGTTTATGAACCTTTGTTTACTTGTCATAAGACGAGTTTGTACTATTCCGTTTAATTCCACTACTTTATTTATTACATTTGACAGATACGTATTTCGACCTCAACAGTAAGGCCGTCTTCAGTGTCTCGTACTTGACTCGACTATTTTCGACTATTAAATAATTTTCGTATCGAAAATGAAGTTTTGTTTGCAACTTTGACTCTGAACACTTCATTTGGGGCAGTGAGCAAGTCGTCACATATAAAAACACTAGTCATCAGTTGAAGCTGTTACTGTAGCTGGTAAGATTCAGTTTGGTTGTTCTCACGGTTCCTTCCTTGATGCCAATGAAGCCTAGAACATCGTCCAAGATGTGGCCGTCTATCTTGATTTTTGCTACTGTAGGTTCAAACCAATTTTTTTTTTAAGTTCCGCATAGGCTAAGCCACTTGCAACAATTATTCGGTTTGCATAATAGTTTCGGTTGATGTACCTATTTATTGAATTCTAATCAGGGCTAAGATATAATTCCGGGAAACAAATTAAATAAAATTCGATAAAAATTTCGGAAAAAATGGCGCACACTACGATCCTTTGGAATTTTAGGTCTTTTGATTTGTTTAAAATATTCCTTTTTTGTACGAGTAAATCTAAACGATCAGTTCTAGAAGTGTAGTAAAACCGAAAAATCCGATCAATTAGTCAAAAACAAAATGTTTGTAATAATCAGGAGGCGTACATTTAACTTAATCAGTAATGCGACGTGTACCGCCACCGCCGATATACCTGCATCGGTGCGCCGCTGGTCAACATTGTTTACGTCTCTAAATGGAGAATAACTAATCACCGATTTATATGAAGAAGATTTCTCCAGTTGAGGTTGTTATTGACTGGGCACCTAAAACGCTATATTTATTCTGATCCAAAGTTTCGGTACCTTTATTGGTCATTTTCAATGTTTCGGCATTCTATTGTCATAAGTATCCTTCGGTGTTTCTTCAATTTAAATGTGCTGAACATTAGCTTATCCCGTATCACGCCAGATTTCAACGGGACACTTTTCTGCATTTGAACCAGATATTGTTTCCTGTTTCCGCTGAAATTGCACTTTGTGGCGTGGCAACTTCTGGTCAGTGACTGATCCCTTTTCCTGACTTAGTGAAGTGTAAAATGATTAAAAAGCCTCAAAATCTCTCAAAGTCCACAGTACTAACATATGTTGAGCAATCATCAGCCTTTCCTGTATGTAACCCAGGGAGAAATGGATCCCCGTTTTTCCACCACACACAGACATATAAAAATGACGGATTTTTCCAAGAAAACCAGTAATACCTCTTCAATCTACCAAGCTGTTCACTCGGTTGTGTAGCCAAAACGTTAGCTTTTTATGTTTCAAAACATTGTGGAAGCCATAATTTCAATAAAAGTTAAAACTAAAAAGTTACAATCAAAACATCAATCCTTTCGGGTTACAATAACGTTTTTATTTGGAACTATCATAACTAATGATACAAACGACATACAACAATGGTTTCATCAGCAAAGTGCATCAAAATTTAAAAAGGAACAACTTTCTGGAACATCGTACAATGCTAAAATTGAGAATACAAAATTTACAAAAAAATTGAGAATACAAATTTTTATCTCAAAATGTAGTGTGAGACCATCCTATTGCAACAAACATCAAAATAAAGCTAACAAGCTTATTTTTTACGTAATTTACTACGCCGGTTTTGAGATCAAATCAGTTTTTTTTTTAGTTCTTTTAGGGGTCGATGGATTATGATGGTCGAATGGGGTCTGAATATCATTTGCAATTTCCCGGATATGCTCGCAGGCACGCTACTCTTGTGGAGGATAGTTGAACTAAATGCAATGCAGCTATAAATCTTGAGAACTAGCTTTTGGTTCGCGACTTGGGAAGAACTCAATTGGATTTCTCAATCTTTTTTTCCCACATATATGTTTTTCTTTGGTGGCGAATAACAGAGGTAACGCGGATATTAGCAATAAAGAGAACTGTAAACTTATGAAACCCTAAAGTTTAGCATTAGATAATAATGAAGTATACTTCATTGAATAGTAGTAACGGTTGCCTTATTATACTTGCATTCAAAACAGTAGGAAGGGTATTCAATGATATGATATCTACATTATTATTGTTTTCTTTTTTAGTTCGGATTTCAACTCTTCATCTCATAGCATAGATTTAAAAAAAAAATTTGTTGTTTCTCAGCAATGAGAATTTCTTTTGTTGAGAAAAATAGAGCAAGGATTGAATAATACTATTAAAAAGACGAGGCTTTTTGACGATTAAATATCTAAACCGCGGCAAACCAAGTATTATATATCTTACAAAAACCTCTTGGAACTAACATTTAACTTGTCGATTATGAATTATTTTGAATATTAGGAAGAAAAAGAAAGTATTCAGAAAAATTATTTCAACTCTTTCAGTGGAATGTCTTCAACTGTCTAAGACGATTTGAAAGATAACAAAACGTAGTGGAATAAAATGGAATGTACTATACTGCCGCTAACCGCAAGTCGAGCACATCTGTATATGGGCCTCCATATACAGATGTGCTCGACTTGCGGTTAGCGGCAGTATACTCGTCTTAAGAAAGTATTACCAACGGCCATAAAACAAATTAAGGTAGTCGTTCCGAAGCCATGTTTATAACAGCAAAACTGTCCAATATGTGGACATTTTCTGTCTTCATAGGCAACATGGAAATCTTCCAAATCCATTATCCAAGTCTGTCGACAATATTTTTGCAGCAGGCAAATTGATAGCCTCACTTGTCATGTATTTATAATTGATCAAATAGGAACCAACTCCACGTAGATATTTCACGCTCCCACTCTACACACGAATTGCTTGCAAAAATGCAGGAATAACTCAATTTTAATTTAGCGAAGTGGACATCGTGTCCCACACCGCCAAACAGGCGGCGACCAACTCCGGTCAGATAGTCAACATGCTACCGCATCCGGTGGCATTCCCTTTTTCCCAACCGAATCGTGGGTTTCATTTTTTTTCAAGGCCATGCGCGGCTGCAATCAATTTACAAACGCGGGTACCCATGAAATGCCGACCAACATACATCATATTCGTCCGCGTGAAACCACGCGTTAAATTTTGCCATTGAATTCGGGGTTTATTCCTGAGGGGACGGACGAGAAATGTTGTGAATTTTTTCTTGCAACCGCTTTTAGTACCGTTTTAACAAATTGCTATACATCGGATGTCGTACTTTCATATAATTGCGAAACACTAACAGCTATTGAACATTTTGGATAGAAAGTTGTATTAGGGTGATATAAATATTAAATCAAACATTTCCACGGGAAATTTTTCTAAATATTCAACCCTGTTCAAATTGCCAACTGAAACAAACTACGACGTCAATGAATTGAAAAATAGAACACATGTTAATAAAATGTTATGTTATTAATTAGGTAAACGCTCACACGGTATTGGTCAAAACCAAGGGATGCAGTAAATCCTCCCGAATTGCTATGGAAAACTGAAACTCAATTGTAAACTTTTATCATAACGATGATACCGTGGGTAGGGAACAAACTTTCCAGATTCACTTAGTTTTCCCAAGCGAGTTGTTTCAACATGTACATAAAATAGCAACGAGCGACTTGACTTTGAATCTTGACTTCAGTGTGCTTCTTCCAGTCAAGAACAAGATAATACAAGAAGTTTTAAAGGATTAGTTTCAAGGTACCCTTTTGACACGTGCTCTCCGTGCGCCTTCTCCTTCTGATGGGGTTCGTTTTTTTATCGAGTGGTGATGTGCGGTCTCAGATGTAAGTTGTGTGTCCCAAGCGTTGCACTAAGCTTCTGAAAACGTTATTCTTGTTTGCACAGCTGGAGCTTTCTGGATAAGTTTTAAAATTAAACACTGCCATAGTCCCTACAGAGACTTGAAATGCGAAACTTATTCGTTTTTCCTCTTATACTTCGATTATCCCCTGGAACAAAAATCTCCTTGTAATTAAAAGGTGTACAATAAATTCCGACATTTTATTTCGTACTGCTTACTTTCCAACTCGTGAAAGTTGTTTCCCCAATTGCTTCCGCCGTCCGCCGTCCGGAAGGGGAGTCGTCCACCTCAATTGCCAAAATTACCATCCACCCTCCACTCACAACTTCCAGCGAGACATCGCTAGCAGAATGCGCAAAAAACACGAAAGATTAAACCTTACACCCGGAGGATTAAACGTCGGAAAACAGCGGTGCCAGGCAATCCAACCAAAATGTACAATCGCCACAAGAAAAGGAACCACATTTCAAAAGACGACGACGCCGCCGTCAGGCTTAAAGGAAATCTGTAGATACTTTCAATAGCTTTGACTTACTTTCAAGGCCCCCGTTTCCTGTCGAGGGAGAAAAAAAACAGCCACGATCAAACATTCAGATTCATTTCAGGGTACGAGCATGCGAAAAACCGACACCCGTGTCCCCTCGTTCCCTCAAGTTTTTCCATATTGGGTATATTGTTCATATGGAGGCATTCGAAATGACGCATCATATACATCCAGACAAGCTTTTTTGTAAATCCCAGCCTGTGCAGGCGATGTCACATCACTTTCCTAAACGTTCTTTTCGGATGCTACCTGGATCGACATGTTTCACAAAACACATTTCAGCGAATGCGTTCACACTTTCGCGATTCCTAAGAAAAGCACTTGCTGCCGTTAAGCAATTTAATCGGGATTTACTTCTTTTTTTCACTGTCTCCATAGGGCGAAAGAAGTGCTCAATTCTTATAGAAACCCACCGTATGGAAGGAGAATTTTCGGCGCGTGAAATACCGAATCGTCTGCTGGCAAGATATGTTCGGAATCGAATGTCGGTTGGGGTGGTGAGGTGGGAAAAGACGGGAGGAAATATTGCCGGAACTTTAACGGCACGGGAGAGCCATTACCATAAAGAGCACTTGCTGCCCACTGCGGAACCTACAAACGAAATTCACGTTTTTCACACACATTGACTTGGAATTGTGTGATTTGGGAAGGCAGTCGAATTGCAATAATCGATTAGAAGGTTTTTTTTACGAACTATGTATACCAAAATAATGCCAGGCCTCAGCATGATGCATCAGTTGAATACCCTCTGATTAAACAGAAGTTGAGTTATGCGCTCCATCAATGCATATGAATGAATGCATTCATGGATGCCTTTTTTTATGAGTTGTGCATTTCACACTCGCTTGCAATCAAAGAATATGAAATTTTGTGGAAAACATTTGTATCCGATTTTTGTGTTCAGCAGGCATGAATGAAAACTTTCAAGGTGAAAAATTGCTACATTTTAACACGAACAGTCAATCCTTGAAATGTTCGACACGTATGGCCCATCCGTTATATTCCAGTTATTTCCACATTTTTGATAATATCTGTAAATAATATTGTACACCGAAACAAGCCCGAGTTAATACCAGAATGAGGTCAGAAAAAGACCATAATAATATTTTGGACAAGGCCAAGTCCAGAACAAAACCAAGGCAAGACCAACACAAGACAAAGGCATAGCCAAGACCAAGACCAGACCAAGACGAGAAAAAGACAAGACCAAGATAAAATCAAGCCAAGACCAAGACAAGGCTAGACCAATTCAATAAAAGAATAAGATCAGAAAAAGACCCAAATAATATTTAGGCAAGGCCAATTAACTGCACCTACCAGAACAAGAACAAGACCAAGACAAGAACAAGAACAAGACCAAGACAAGACCAAGACAAGACCAAGACAAGACCAAGACAAGACCAAAACAAGACCAAGACAAGACCAAGACAAGACCAAGACAAGACCAAGACAAGACCAAGACAAGACCAAGACAAGACCAAGACAAGACCAAGACAAGACCAAGACAAGACCAAGACAAGACCAAGACAAGACCAAGACAAGACCAAGACAAGACCAAGACAAGACCAAGACAAGACCAAGACAAGACCAAGACAAGACCAAGACAAGACCAAGACAAGACCAAGACAAGACCAAGACAAGACCAAGACAAGACCAAGACAAGACCAAGACAAGACCAAAGACAAGACCAAGACAAGACCAAAGACAAGACCAAGACAAGACCAAGACAAGACCAAGACAAGACCAAGACAAGACCAAGACAAGACCAAGACAAGACCAAAACAAGACCAAGACAAGACCAAGACAAGACCAAGACAAGACCAAGACAAGACCAAGACAAGACCAAGACAAGACCAAGACAAGACCAAGACAAGACCAAGACAAGACCAAGACAAGACCAAGACAAGACCAAGACAAGACCAAGACAAGACCAAGACAAGACCAAGACAAGACCAAGACAAGACCAAGACAAGACCAAGACAAGACCAAGACAAGACCAAGACAAGACCAAGACAAGACCAAGACAAGACCAAGACAAGACCAAGACAAGACCAAGACAAGACCAAGACAAGACCAAGACAAGACCAAGACAAGACCAAGACAAGACCAAGACAAGACCAAGACAAGACCAAGACAAGACCAAGACAAGACCAAGACAAGACCAAGACAAGACCAAGACAAGACCAAGACAAGACCAAGACAAGACCAAGACAAGACCAAGACAAGACCAAGACAAGACCAAAACAAGACCAAGACAAGATAAATAAAAAGTCTTATTTAAGAAATACCACCGCGTTTTGTTCGCGGTGGTATTTCTTAAAAATAATAATTATTTTGCTTCTTTCTATTTTTTGTTTTGTTCAACTTTTTTTGAATGAAATATGTTTATTTAGTGGAAAATTTTGAAATTACTGCCATGGATCGATTGTATAACATTTCACTGAAAACTATTTCGCGGAATTCATTTTCGCGAATTCATTTTTGCATTGCGTTAAACACGAGATTTACACGTTACAACTTTTATACCTGTAGTATTCATAGTTTATGTTATATTGGTTAAACAAAAATTGTAATGTAATCATTTGAGGTGATTGTACAGTTTAGATACAAACCCATTTAATATAAATTATATGTTTAGTAAGCCCCAATGTTCCCTAAAATATCGACTTGAGTATGAGTGACATCGTAGCATGCGACGTTGATTGCTCGTTCGACAGAAGCTTTACCTTCAGTTTGTTGACTATTTTAGAGACGGAATGTCGCACCGCTATTCAATGGCGGATTCGTCCAACCATTTCGGCTGGGATACGACAGAAGGGTATAAAGATCGCTTGAAAAACCGACTTTTTATCCGAGGCTCGGAGACTCAAGTCGTATATACCAATCAACTCAGCTCGACGAACTGAGCACATGTATGTATGTGTGTGTGTGCGTGCGTGCGTGTGTGCGTATGTGTGTGCGTTACAAAAATGTCACATCAAGATCTCAGCCGTCCGTGGACCGATTTGCACGAAAGCTATGACTTTGTCATTGTACAGGTTTAATTTTTTTTGCAATCGGACATTTGGTTCCAGAGATATGTGAGAAATACGAACATGAAGTGTATTTTCAGAAAAGTAACAAAATAATGTCACATGAATATCTCAGCCGTCTGTAAACCAATTTGCATGATTTTATCTTTAAACGAAAGCTATGACTTTGCCATTGAACCCATTGTATTTTGTTTTTGCAATTAGACATTGGGTTCCGGAGATATCTCTGAAATACGAACATAAAGCATTAGACGTATCAACTTCACACATTGGTAAAATATGTCCCATCAGTCGTCCTTGGACCGATTTGTGCGATTTTATCTTTAAACGAAAGCTATGTTTTTGTCATTGGACCCATTAATTTTTTTCTGCAATCGGAATTTCGGTTTCAGAGATATCTGTGAAATACGAATATGAGACATATTTTCAGACTACTAATGAAGAATTGTCACACCAATATCTCAGCCGTCTATGACCCGATTTGAACTCTTTTGGGCTTAAACAGAAGCTGTAATATTGCCATATATTTTTAAATTGTTAAATTTCCAGAAATATCCCTGTTCAATCACATCAAATTAATACATTACAATTTTTGTTTAACCAATATAACATAAACTATGAATACTACAATACCCAAAAGCCGAAACATTTTTTTTCGATAAATTTCCTAGGCCGGGCCAGAAGTTGAACCCAGCCTCCTTCAGCATAGTCTTGCTTGGCAGCCACGCATCTTCCCGCACGGCTAAGGAAGGCCTTCCAGAATATGTAGAAGTAGTTTTCAAAATTTTAATTGCCCCTTATACCGGGCAGATACATCCATTTAAAGTAGACGTTACCCCTCCTTTCGCCTTATACCGGGCAGACGCGTTCTTTCAAAGAAGGCATTATCAACTCCTTTCGCCTTATACCGAGTAGATGCATCCATTTAAAGAAGGCGTTACCCCTCCCTTCGCCTTATACCGGGCAGACGCGTCCTTTTAAAGAAGTCATTATCAACTCCTTTCGCCTTATACCAGGCAGATGCATCCATTTAAAGAAGGCGTTACCCATCCCTTCACCTTATACCGGGAAGACGTGTTCTTTGGAAGAAGACATTAGCAACTCCTGTCGCCTTATACCGGGCAGTATATATGGTGGGGTGTTAGGTTTTGAAACTCGCAACCCGAATCGAACTCGAACACGATGGATTTTTTGTCGGGTTCGGGTTTGAAAAATTAGTACAATATCGGGTTCGGGTCGGGTACGGGTTTAAAAAATAACATTCTGAAAATTATTTTATTCAGTTTGTGAGGCTAGTTCGTTTATTGGGCTAACATGTTTTTTTTTTCAATTTAAAGAGAATCAGAAAATATCTAGTTTGAATTTTCCGGGGAAAACTTTTGTGCGGGCCTAAATAATTAAAATATGTTGGGTTCGGGTCGAGTACGGGTTTACGAATGCAAAAATTCTCGGGTACGGGTCGGGTTCGGGTTTGCATTAAATCCAAAAAATTTAGCCCAGATTTCATGTAATTAAGCAGAAATCGTTCAATATTTGAATGATAATTATTCTAACTGAATTAAGCCAAATGGCATTCCGCGGAATGATTTTCGGTGAAAGGGTACATTCCGCGAAATGTCTTTCGGAAAAAAAAGGTACATTCCGCGAAATGTGATTCAGAGAGTTGATACACTCCGCGAAATGTTGTACCGCGAAAAAAAAATCCGCGAAATGTTTTTCGGCGAAATAGGGAGTGAGTGCCAGTAATGGACCTCTTAAGGACGGAAATTTACTTCAATCGCTTCGCTTGAGTCATACTCATGACATATTGCCATTCTGTAGCACCAGATGACAAGTAACAGTTATCAGCAATGCGTTTCGTACATAAAACATGCTAAAACATTCATTTTTACCACTAAAATAAGTATTTTAAAATAATGTAGCCAGATTGCCTATTATGGCCACCCCCGGGACCATAATACGCAACATAGAGTTTGTTTACATACGTATTATGGTCCCCCCATTTGATTTACATGCTCCATTTCCACATGTTCCTGTTGCCTATTATGGACCCCCCCTTTGCGCGCTAGTAATGGACCCTCTAAAGTATTTACTTTTACAAATTAGTAGGGGTGGTGGAAATTCGCGGCAAAATTTTTATAATTTCGCGGACAGCTAATTCAGAAAATCTGAAAATTCGCGGTAAAGCATACTTCGGTACAAAAAATAAAAAAGACAATGTAGGTTCCATATTTATATAAATTGTTGCGTTTATTAATTTCAAATATTTATTTTAATTATTTCTTTGCATTACTGGTCAAAAGCCAATTTTTTTCCCGTTAACTTTTGGCGCAGGGGAGTGTTGATTAAATTGTACTGGCAGACACTACGTTCAGCATCTACCGAGTTTCCAGGAATAGACAGATATTTCACCGCTATTTTGAAGTGCTGAGGAAAACGAAAAGAGGCCGAATGAGAAAAAATAGATTTGAAACATGCCACGAGACGATCAACGTTGGGAAACTTTTTTCTCCAAACTTCGCCGATCAATCCCATAATGTGAGCATTGCAGGTCATGTGAATTCGGTAGTAGCCTTTTGAGAATTTCTAACTTTCCTAAAGAATCCATATTTTTTAAAGTCTCTAACTATTTTTACAATTTGAAAGAAAAACAAAATTGTTCTGCAGTTTACTTTTGGCTCAACATTCGACCAATTTCGGACTCTGCACTTTAAAAAAAAATTCGAGTCGCCAAAAAATGCGTTGTTTGTCGAGTTGGTATTGACTAGGTCAAGAAATCTACTGAGGCAATAGAATGGAATAAAATTATTGACGGGAAAGGTTAATTTCGCGGTTTTTCGCGAAAATGTTAAAATTTCGCGGCTAACATCAAATTTCGCGGCTTCCGCGCAATCGCGAATTTCCACCACCCTCACAAATTAGTTAATATAACTTAATTTTAGTATCCCAAGCCAAAACAAATGGTATGGAACTACTACCCTGATATGTGAATGGAATTGGAAATTGGCAATGGAAATTTGCAGGCAATAGTTGATTCCAGCGTTAACTTTTGGTTTTTGTTCAGGGGGTCCATTATACGCACGGGGTCCATTACTAGCACTCACTCCCTAGTATACAACCCCATGGATCATTTAGTCAAAATTTGACTTGTTTGCCAATTATGCATTCCAGCAGTATTATGTTTGTTTTGATAACATTGATAGTGCATTGCTCGAACCTTGATAGTGCATCACTTTCTTCTGGAACATCCATTAATAACGTAACGTAATAAAAAAAAACAACCATTTTAAAGCTCCCTACCCCCTATGTCACACTATTTGTTTGAAGCATCTAAAAAATTGCACGGTTTGCCGAACTGCACTCAACACCCTCCCCCTCTAATAATAAGTAATTTGTGGATATTCCCTTTTGTGATAACTTTTAATTGCACTGAAATAGCATGATGAAATTATGAATAAAAGTGTGTTTTACTGTTATGTTAACAAGTGAAAAAAAATGTCACAATCTGTCAAGCGGTTATCGAGATAGCTTCCGAGCAATCCAGGGCAGTGGACAATCCTGGCAGTTCAACAGGTAGATCACGAAATGAATTATTGGCAGTGGCTGATTTTCTACTCGCCGCTTCCTCATCCATGCTCTATCGTATATGCGCAAATAGCCAGCATGAGTTAACCACCAGAAATTTGTATGACGAAAGACATCTAACGCGGGTTTTCTCAAAATTAGGAACTTTTCATGAAAAACTATTTGGTGTCGGTTATGTAGGAAGGTGTCCGCTACTACGCCTACCAAATATTGTTTCGATGAAGGTGCTTAATTTTGAGAAATCGAGCCTTAGATGCCTTTCGCCATACTGATTTCAGAAAGTTAACTCCTAGTGTGCCGCTGTAATTACGTTCAAAGCAGGCGATTCATTGTTAAAAAACGACAATTCTACCGTATTCCGTGAGGTATATTTTTTCAAAGAGACTCAGACGACCTAGCAGGAGCTAGTCTCGTCGAGCGAACAATGAAGCTGGACGGACTTCACGGAACCGGTAAACAGAATACGATGGTCAATTCCGAAATGCGAGTGATTAGTGCAGCTGAAATCAATAACAATGGGTGACGAGACGTACATAAAAACAGACGCCAAGCAGATCACCGGCCGGATTTTTTTCGCCAACAAGTCCCATCAGGATGTTCCGGATCAAGATTGACAAATTTGCAAAGAAGTGCTTGGTGTAGCTGGCAATCTGTGGGCGCGGCACATTCAGCAAACCGTACATAATGACCGGCACCATCAACTGCCAAATATATATGAAGAACAATCCCTCCAACAACGTCTGCTGACCTATCTCTGGACTCAGATACTTTGGATGCAGCATCGTGCCAGTATAACCAACGATGTTATTTTTGTGCCGGAGGAGACAAATTCGCCAATCTCGCCAAAACTTCGTCCAATAGAAAAAATAGTGCTATTCTAAAAGGTAAACTCCTGTGAATAAGAAAAGTTTTTGAAAACTGCAAGGAATTAAGGAGAGTGTGGACGACAGTGTGTGATGAATATGGCATAAGCGTTTCAGGCTTTGATTAGGAGCGTTAGGTCTAAAATGCGAGAATTTAGCCTAGGAGGGGAGATTAAATAAACTACTTTGCAAAAACATATCTAGCTAATATGTGGTTATTTGCTCCCTAAGAGTTTTCGAAATATCCGATTTGAAATTAATTGTTGATGATCTTTCCTGCCCTTTGATTTTTTTTGAGTTCATTTTTTTTGCAGTTTTCTCGCTTGTACCGCTTGATATACAAAATTGTAACAGATTTCTCTAATTTAGTATGACTGATATTTGCTTCTAAACAAATTTAGATTTGTCAGTTGATCGAATCATAATTAATCCCGAGGTTATTCATTCTCACAGCATATGAAATCATCTCTTAAAGTGAATATGCAGTACATTTCTAGAAACGTGCAGTATAGGTTTGCATCATCGATATCCCATCAAAAGCTTACAGCATACAGCATTATGTTGTCCAATTCAGTAGGGGAAAATACAAACGAATGTTGAGGGGAGAGTGAGTTCTCCTTTCACGCTGTACCATGGACGCGGCTGGCGTAGTTTCAATTGTTGATACTAGATGTCTTGTAGCAAGTCTCGAAGAGTATTCCAAGATTATGGTGTTAACGATAATTCACATGTTTATGAAATAAGAAAATTATTTTGAGCTTTTTAGTGGAATGTTTTCACCTGTCATACGACGAGTTTATACAATCCCATTGAATTCCACCACTTAATTGTATCTTGACAGATACGTATTTCGACCTCAAAAGTAAGGCCGTCTTCAGTGTCTCGTACTTGACTCGACTTGTCAAGTCGAGTCAAGTACGAGACACTGAAGACGGCCTTACTTTTGAGGTCGAAATACGTATCTGTCAAGATACAATTAAGTGGTGGAATTCAATGGGATTGTATAAACTCGTCTTATGACAGGGAATGTTTATGAAATTTAACAGCGTTTTGTAATTCATTCTAAAATGTTTGAATGTTTAACTTAAAAGATAAAAGTGGGGTCGTATCCCATCGTCGTCGCCAGAATATGTGGTAATACAGTGTGTTGATATATTTGAAATTAATTTATTGGTTTGTTCATAGGCTAAAATTTTTCGATAATGTTGAACATTTACAAAGTGCTAGCAGAACGTACCCTGCGTTGCTCGGGTTTTTTTACGTTTTATGTTGGAAATGGCAATATCTGTGTTGATTGTAGCGCCGATCGTTCATTTTTGCGCTTCCTCCCGCTTTGCTTTTGGGTTTCATCACAACTCGCTCCAATATTGTATTTTTGCAATTTTCCAACTTTCCCCTTAAAACCTAATGATTTTTTGTGAATAAAAACACAGCAGACCAATCGATTTTTAAGAAAATATTGCAAATCGGTTATCCCATTCGTGAGCTATATTTCCTCAAAGGAAATGAAAACTTAATTTTATTTATAGAAGAAAGAAGATGTACCAAAAAATGGCAGCAAACCATGGTTTTGTTCGTTCCCGTAAAAATAAGAATTGAGGGGGTCAAACGCAAAGGGGTGTAAGTGACAAAACCTTAGTTTTGAGGCAAATGGGGGTAAAGTTTTTTTTAAATATTTTTTCGTTTCATACAAATCGCATGGAAGTTAAAAAATTACTAATTTTCTGTGAGTTTTACATTTTCTACAAATAACGTACAAACTCATTGGAGTAACTACAGGTGCCCCACCTAGGATCTCGCTAGCCCCCCTAGAAAATTTGCTACTTTGCATAAGTAGGTATTATAATTGCAGATAATAAATTGTTTTAATTATCACTCTCTTCGAAACACAACAGCAAGTTGAATCTAAACGATCAAGTTTTTGAACTTCGAGCAATTGTTATATTTTGCGATAAGAATGCTAAACACGAAGGATATTGCATCAATGTCAGATAAAATTTTTAGAATTTTTAAATTTCTAAGATTTTTGGTTGAACAACGAGAATTGAAATAAAATTAATACATCTGCATTGAGGAGGAAACATGAAATTTTGGTCAAGTTGTTTTAGTTTCAAATGGCATATGTTGCTTAGGTTACCGGAAATTTTCAAACAAATCCTGATTTTGCAATGAAATTTATCAGCAAAGGATCAATCCTTTCTAGTTTTTCCAGAGTTTTGTGAATATTTTTTGACTAAATCGAGCGTATAATCTTCATCTTTCTAACTTAAACTAATTCAAAAAGATGCATCGCATTTCAGGATAATCCTTTAAAAATGATGTAGCGTATCATATGCCTGTATCGAATCTAAATGTTCCGAAGGCAATTCATTTCTGTAAATTTGTTTAGTAAAGTGTTATAGGGATTTTGCTGCTATTTTCTTAAAATTTTGAAATTTGGAGAAAGATTCGGTGAAACTTTTTGATTTCTAGGAGAGGTTGATAAAAGTTGAATAAGAAAGAACTTGGATCGGATGGATTTTAAGAACTTCACATACACTGCTCGTATACTGTCCACAATCGCATATTTGTCCCATATTAATAAGAAATTCAGCAAAGATGGAACTGATATGCGTAACCACAACAATATAACCAGTGAAAGGTCTCCGTTGGATGTTCTGTTGTCGTGTTGTTTAGTGTAGGTGGATTACAAAAGGTAAGCAAATTTACCTTTACCTTAGATCCGTACACTAGACTAGTAGCTCAAAAATTGCTTCCGCGGTACAAAACAAAATCATTAGTAGTGCGCAGGTTACAATTTTTGGTTATTTATGTCAGGGCTGAGCGTCGATGAATATCATTTGAAATGTTTAAGTCGTCCATGGCCAACTTGCGAATAATATACATCAGTTGGATTGAGCGAAAATGACAAACGTTCTGTGTTATGACTGTGGAATGAATTGTTGCTTTCGACTGTGATTATTAATTCAGTCTTTGCGACAAGCTAAAATGGGTTTTACGTCGACTATTCCGACGTTTCGGTGTGTATTACACCTTCTTCAGGGATTTAGAGGCTGCGTAGGAACAATAAAACGTAGCCTCTAAATTTCTGAAAAAGGTGTAATACCCCTAGTAGCACATTTGTTTCGCATAGGTTACTGCAACTCATACGTGACCAGATTTAGGCACAATGAAGTTGCTGCCTGACTTTTGCCTGACTGGTGCTGCCCGAAACGTCGGAATAGTAGACGCAAAACCCGTTTTAGCTTGTCATAAAGACTGAAAGAGCCGAACCGTCGTTAGTTATGGCTGTAAAAATAGAATAGCTAAAAACAAGTTTGAACTCCGCCCCACCCTCCCTAGAATTTTTCATTAGTTACGCCAATGTGTGATTAAGTACTTTTATAAAGAAAACTTGACACTGGGTTCTTTCACAAATTACGAAACGCTAAATTTGATGTTTTTCTACCCCTCCCCTCCCCCTCGTAACACTTTTGGAAGGGTAATTTTTTGGTACTAATCGTTTCGCTCGGCCTGACCCCTTGTAACCGTTTGGTTACAAATTGTTGATTTTTGTTTTGGTATATTATTGTTTGTTTCGGAACCTTCACGTTTCTCGTGTAAAAACAACAGAGCTACCACAGAAGCGTTAGGGTTTGGTACCGCTGTAATAACATGAGGGTGCTATAAAATATCCAACATGGCATCATGCTTGGAAGAATGCCATGTTGGATGAAAGCGAATTGCAAAATTAGCGGGAAAATATGGGAAGAATTTGATATAAAAGAGTAGCCATTGCCCAATTTCGGCCTCTTAGTATATCAGGCGTCCGTGTGCTGTGAAGTGGAAGTGAAGTGCAGAATTTCAAGTGAACCCCCCCCCCCTTTTCTAGCAGGAGCTAGTGTGAGCTCCGGGGAAAAAGTGTTCAGGTAATTCCCAATCCTGTACTATGGAACTTGGAATTAATTCCTTTGTGTCCTTTAGGACCTCTTTTGTTCTCTTTTCCTATGTTTCTTTACAAACTGCTTTCCGTTCAGCACACGGTTCGGCCCGCGAGGTCATTTGACTTCCGCGCCTAATCCGTCAAGGATTGTGACGTCCTTCACCGGACGATTCCTCGGGCCGTAGGCCCTAATCGTCAAGGAGGAATTCCCCTCTCGGCCGTCCAAGGTGGCTAAGCCACGGCCGGCCGATCGCGCCTACGAGGGAAGACGCCTGCCCGCCATCGTCCAGCAACGCCCGCTGGTCCCGTCGGACGACGATCGTCCGCATCGCCACCCGCCTCGTCATTCTGGCGAGAATTCTGGCCGCACAGCTGGACTGGAGTCGCTGTGTCGGCTTTTCCGGCCTCAACAACGGGAAGGAGCAGCGGTATGTACCGGTACAAAAACTAAATTAGGTCACACTTAACAAATTAACACAAATTTATTACACAGAACAACACGCACACGCCACAAATAGGAAAAATAAAATTATATTAGAAAAGTGAAAGTTCCCGGTGTTAGTTTTTGTTTACCGCGAAAAACCCTTGATTACCCAGTAGTTAGCCGACCCTGGGATTGCCGGAGAGTCTCTTGTGTCCTGGTCTGGCCTGGCTATTGATTGTTGACGATTCAGGAAATTTCTAGTTTCACCCTTCATCCCCCTACAGCGTTACATATCTTATGAAAGGGTCTTTTCATAAGCTCCTATTACCTCTTAATGTTGATCTTCATCAAGTGACCGACTCTAGCTTTCCAACCCAGGAAACCGGTGAAAAACCCTTTTCTTTTTTCAGAGCTACTGGAATGATCTGTTGTTTAAGTGTGTCGGTTACCAATCTCGGTTGCCTAGAGGAATGTATTTGAATGTAAAGGTGTGCGCCGGTCCTAAAATCGACGGTGGCGGCGTTTGTCATTATTTTGAATGGTGGTGGCGGCGCTTTCGGCGTCACGCTGAAAGTCATTTTATCCAGCGACGGCGGCGTGAATCGACGTGGCGATTTTTTGATTACTATTGTTTCTTTAGACAAATACATTAACAGGAAAATCATTTGTATTCCGCTAGAAAAATATAATGAGCTTCCTCAAGAAATTGTTCTAAATTTTCCGAAATGTCCATTGGGATTTTTTTTTCGTTAATTCCTTAAAAATTCCTTTAGCAAATATTTAAAATTTAGAATTTCCAATGAAAGCTTCTGGAAATTCGCAGGAAAAATTGTTTGAAATTTCCATATGAATTTTTTTGGGACTTCTAAGAAAATTATTTAGAATTTCTTCAGAATTCACGTGGGTACATAGTTCTTCGGAAATAGCAAGAGATATATTTTAGGAATTTCTGCATAAAATCCTTTGCAATATCCGTAGGCAATTCTTACAAGTTTTCAGGAAAAACCCTCGGAACTTTCACATGAATTTCTTAGGAATTTCCGAGAAAGATTCTATGGGAAATCCACAGGAAATATTTGGAGTTTTCGAGAGACATTTTTAAGAATGTGAATTTCAATAAGAAATTACGTTCAGAATTTCCAAGATTTTTTTTTCGGAAATTCTTCGGGATTCACGCGGGATTTTTATGTTTGAAGGAAATTTTTAGGAATTACAGAAAATTCTTTTACTGTTCATTGAAAAATCTTCATAAATTCCACGGGAAATTTTTCAAAAAGAGGAAGTATCATATGGCTGAAAGTCATTGGGCCAATTGAACGTTATAAACGTTTACGTTTACGTTATGAACTGTATGGTTAAAAGGTCGATATCGGTTTGACTTATTGCCCAAAAAGTTAGTCATAACAAAATTATACCACAATTGTATCAATATGAGTTACAAATAACAATATCTGCAATAATTTTTACTTAAATTCTCTGTCCCGGATGAAGGAACGAAAGTTCCATGATAGTCATAACATGATTATAACACAATGTGATATAATTAATACGAACAGCAATACTTGTAACACCAGTGATTATTTTGTTCTTTTCAATAACATAGCTTGTAACAAATTTTCATTATTATCATCACTTTCTATGTAACATTTTGAGTTATATTTTTGTTCAGTTGGAAACATATTTAGAAACATTTTTGTAAAAACTAGGAGACATTTTAAAACTAGAAGACATTTTGATAAAAAAATTCTCGCGCTTAGTTTCATAGGGGTGTAACTGTATAGATCGATTTCTCTTCGTCGATGTTTTCTTTTTATTATTACACCGAATTGCGCTGGATTGTCGATGATTGAATGGTTTGGTGTCATAAAGAATGATTGTATCTTACACCAAAATCAATAATCACGGTTGTAGCTTTTGAAACAATTGAGTTATTAACCATATATAAAATCGATTAAGAGAAATCGATTAACACAGTTACGCCCCTGTGAAACTAAGCGCGAGATTTGTTATTATTAATACTAAAGGTACATGTTTTATCATAACCTCTGCTATAAGAATTTGCTGACACAGAATTACAAGTTCTGTTATAAATCTGTTATGGTCTATTGGTCGGGTAACCATTAGAAGGGTCGTTTGGCCGAAAAAGCAGTTTGCCTTAACAGGTCGTTTGATCGAGTAAGGGCCAATTTCTTCACCTCCGCTTAACTCTTAAGCGGTGCTTACCCATACGCTTAAACTTGGTTTAAGCACTAAGCGGAGGTGAAGAAATCGGCCCTAAGTCATGTAGCCTAAAATGCCGTTTGGCCGAAATGTTCATTTTGTTTACGGCCGAAAATGTTAGTTGCAGAACGGATAGGCCAACAATGTCGACCCACTGGGGCAAGCAACATTTTCAGTCAAATTATCCTTTCTAATTAGTTACGACAGTGGCTCTTTCTGCAAAATGATTTTTTCGGCCAAGGGACCAGTTTAGTCGAACGACATTTCCAGTAGTGAATATGACCATTTCAGCCAAAGGCCGATTTCTGCCATTCTCTGGCATTTTAATCCAAATTACCCATACGACCAAATGACTTTTTTGGCCAAATCTAGAGTGTTTTGAGAATAGGTCCTAGGTATATGCAAACGATTTTTGATTAATTCGAATCTATACTGAAGTTTAATTTTTTTTGTCAGATATGTAGCCTTTCCTGAGCAAAGTTTGAAATCAAACTGAAATCAAATATGCTGTCATAATGTCAATTATTTGATAACTCCAGTTGATGTCGTTATGTATGGATTAAAGGTTAACACAGCAGAAATGAGAGCACATTTGTGCACTGTGGAATCATACTGTAAACAAATTTTGCTGTCAATGAAATCAACTTTATTACTAAATTTGATATCATAAGATTTTTATTTTGATATAAAAATGTGTATTTGATATGGTTATTAGGGTGGTTCAAAAAATCGATTTTGCTCCACAGTGCTCATCTGATTCTTTACCATGTTCTGAGTGTCCTCTGAAAATTTGAGCTCATTTGGATTAAAACTGATATAGCACAAGCCGTTTCAAGTTTGCATGCAAATTAGTATGGGGAAATTTATTTTTTCATTATACTGTTAATGACGCTTCCCCATCAAGCGCATGTTAAAAGAAAACCTACATAGCTAAAAGTAATACTCAAAAGCTTAAAAAACCATTGGTTATTCTTATGAGCGTTCATAACAACAAGCGTATATTTTGTTTGTTGATTGCTTTTAATCTTTGTAAATAATTAACTTTAGATAATCGGCAGCATGATTTGGTGTAAAGCTGCTTTCATAATGATAACTAAGAAATTTAAAAACTTTGTTCGATATCAATTTATTTACTGTTTACATTAGGAACTAGAATATTAGGAATTGCAAAAACAAAACTAATCAAAATAAAAGATAACGTTGTTCTTTGTCAGTACTCAGTAGGCGTCTCCCATGGTAAGAATATTTTTGCATCCTTAAATCTAGACCAACATTTGAAAAGGGCGTAACAGCCAAAAATTATTATTTCCTATTCGTTATGTCCATACATGGCTTTATACATATACAAAGAATGGGAAAGATTGAATTTTGGCTGTTACGCCCTTTTCAAATGTTGATCTAGAAATATCAAATCCTACCACAACAACAATTCACGACAGAACAAAACTCCCCTCATCGTTTCCTCACTAAAGCATGCAAGCAGTGTGAAAGTCATTCATTCATATAATGAAAATGCAACCGTCTTAGCGCTCCTTTAACAACCCCGAGCCGGGATTACAACATCTCTAGATCCTATTTTATGGTCGCTGCATATGTTCGATTCACATCGCCGGTAATCCCCGCTAGCAGCACTCGTAGAACCAACAGCCGCGAGGGAGCTGTGTGCATCCAACCAACCCTCTTCGTGGACATCCCGAGCGGGACGCGGTGGTAGGTGGAGGACGGAAAGTGATAAAATGTCATTATCATGATGGTAGTTGGAGAGAGTTGGTTTACTGTGTTTGCTGCCGCCGGGGAGGTGGCTCGGAGGAGATTGGTGGTGAGATTACTTCTTGATTGCTGGTTCAAACAAACTTTCCTAATATGATACAATGTAAGCGGCTAGTTCGCTTACAAGACTCGACGTTTTTACGGTCCATGATAAACGTTAATGCAATATTGAATTTTTAACAATCTCGTGAAGTTTGGATAAAACAATATTTTTCAAATACTGCTTTACATGAGTTTTGAAGAAAAATATCATTAGCTTAGAAAATTCTGTAAAAAAGTTCTTACAAATAGCTACGATTTTGGATAGCATGATGATTTCATTTCCGCTGGGAGTTCTGAACTATAGACCATTACCAACTGTTGTCTTCAGAAGACAATCAATCGGTTCATATACAGTGGGTCCAAAAAGTATTCGTCTAGCTGCATATTTTTTAGTAAAATGTAAAACTTAGGCGTGATAGAAGTAAAATCAAAAAACTTTCTTCTAAATTTGGTAGAAAACTTATCAACACATGATTATTATTCAAAAACAAATAGAGATTTCAATTACTTTTTCTGGTATGTAGAGAATATCTAAATTTCGTCAATTTCGCTCGCTCAAAAAGTATTCGTCTATTCAGAAAATAATCTGGTAAAACACGAATATAATAGTTTTATTCGCATGTTGTTACACTAGCACACTCTAGTGATGTCTAGCAACGTTTTTGTCAATACTCAATGACAGATCAAATAAAGTTTTTGTTTTGTTTGAACTTGGCGCGGAAAATAGAAGCAGCATGGGTGGGAAAAGTATGAGTCCCAATGAAAAAAAAACTTATTCTGCGCCTGCATAATTAGTGCAAGTTGACTTATAACTTTGCAAGAAATGTGGGTAGACCAAGGGTAGCAAGAATTCAACCATTTAATTGGTGATTGATCGCATCAGCGACAAGAAAATCTATCAAAACAAATAACAGAGTGCTCGTCAGCAATAGTAAACTGATAACGATGAGCGATTTATTATGCGGAAAATAAAAAAAATCCTTAAAAACGAGTTCACCCATATAGGCAAGTGAGTTGGAGAGAAGAAGTGCTCAGATATGAATCAATACGAACAGAAATACTTGTAAAAAGTATGGGTATAATGGGCGAGTATCACGGGAGAAAATTCAAGTGAGCCATCAAATTATCAAAAACAGCTCGATTTCAGCTAAACATATTGCTGGAAGAAGGATGACTTTCGGAATCAAGTCATGGTATCTGACGAAAGCAAGTACAGCATATTTGGATCAAATGACTGATGTATGGTATGGCGGAAAGGAATATTGAGATACAGCCGCAGAATCTCTTTTGAGCAGTAAAGCATGGTGGGGGCTCCGTCATGGTCTCTGAGGTGCTTGAGCGCAACCGGTGTGGGAAAATTTCCCATTACTGAAGGAATTATATATCACAAAATGTTCATCCGCATTTTGAAAGAAAATTTGAACGCCAGTGCTGAGAAATTAGGCTTACAGGGAAAATACATCTTACGGGGTGATAATTACCTCGAGCACACAGCCCAAAGTACTAAGCTGTAGCTACTCTATAAAACCCCAATCAACTCAAAACGCCTCCTCAGAGCCCAGATATGAATCCAATTTAACTCCATTGGAAGGTTCTGGACGACAAACTTTTCGTGAAATTCGTGAAAGTCATATTTCCAAAAAAACGAATTGAAATTAGTGTTGAAAGAAGAATGGAAGAATATTCCGTCCCCTGTTACGGTTAATTTGGTCAGTTCCATGCCACAAGAACTACAGCTCGTCATAGATACACAGGGGAATCCAACGAAATATTGAATTCCATTCTACAACTCCCGTTTTCGTTTCAAAAGCGAACAAAACCTGAATAGACGAATACTTTTTGAGCCCGTATTTAATGAATTGTTATGTTTTGTTACCTTTATTTTTGTTATTGTGTTATTTTTCTGTTTGATTTTAAACAATGAAGATTAATTGATGAATTTGCTACACAATGTAATCGATAGTTTTATTTTTTTGAGCTTACTAGATTCTATCTTTGACATTTTCTAGAAAACACACAGCTAGACGAATACTTTTTGGACTCACTGTACATATGTATCTCTGAGAATAAGCAGTATTTTTATTTCATTAATGAACAAAATGAATCTCTGCTGTTGTTGCGCATGCCTGATGAATGGAATTGAATTTCTCCTCGTTGAATGAACTTGTGGTGAAAATCTACAATGAACCAGCAACATCGTGTTTTGTTTTCTTCGTACTTCCCCCACTCCAACAATTTTCCGCTGGAATGTTCCATCAAATTCGTGCCTTATTTTTCTTGCTGAATACCTACCTACCTACTGTTTATCTTCTTGAGGCAAGTTCTACTATGAACCTTGGGTCATCCACTCATATCTGGGTAGAAGAAACAAAGGAACAGGATGCGGGTGGTGTTAAAGTCATTGAGCATATTTTGA